>NC_092236.1:24564319-24678340 GCF_036320965.1 Panulirus ornatus
ATTAGTGCTCAGATATAGAGGCATAGGTCTGTGGATTATACCTAGCAAGATGTATGGGAGAATAGTATCTAAGAGGGTGTTATCGCACACACACACACACACAAACAAAACATCAGACTGAGGAGGAGTAGCGGGTGTGTAGATGTGGTACTTACTATGATGAATTTATGTGAGTAATACCTGGAGGGAACGATGTATTTGGCATTTGTGTACGTGGAGAAAGCGTATGATAAAGTTGCCATTGAGGTATTATAGAAGGTGCTCTCAGTATATGGGATATATAGGGTGAGGCATGTGTGCAAGTAGGAGGTACGGAGGGTGGGTAGTTTGCAGAGAAGGTGGGTCTGGATCAAGGATGTGTTATATGACTAATTAATGTTGTTTAATCTTTTTATAGATAAGGTGGTGAGGGACATACATACAGGAGCCAGAGAATTTGGGAAGACATTCGACGTGCTGGGGATGGGAAAGCGTGAAAGATAAATCATTTGCTGTTTGCTGATGACTCATAACTGGTAGCAGATTCCAAAGAAAAACTTCAGAAGCTATTGAAAGACTTTTGGTAGAGTGTGAAATGAGAGGGTTAAGAGTAGACGTAAAGAAAATTGAGATATTAAGATACAACTGAGGGTAATGTATGATATTTTGAGTATTGGTTTGAATGGGGAGAGCCTGGAGGATGGGGAGTGCACTAGGATGGTGTGAGGAGCAGACTAGAAGGCTGTGTACGGACATGACAGCGGATGGAACCATGGAGGCTGAAGTGAGTTATAGGTTGGAAAATGGAGCTGAGTGCATCAAGGATGTGGTGGACGGAGGGTGTCACTATCTAATCGGGAAAAGAAGGGTGTGTTGGGAGGTATAGTACTCCCGACGGTGTTTTATGGATGTGAGACTTGGGCCTTGGTCGCAAAAGGGAGGAAGAGGGTGGAAGTGTTGGCAATGAAATACTCCAAACATGGAGGCCAGTAGACTCCATCTCCAGACATGGAGGCCACTGGACTCCGTCTCCAGACATAGAAGCCAGTAGACTCCATCTCCAGACAAAGAGTCCATTGAATTCCGCCTCCAGATATGGAGGCCAGTATTGAGGATGGTTGGTCGTAAGAGGCGGGTTGAGCTTGTAACCAATGATAGAGAAAGAGGAAGTTATGGCAGTAAAGGCAGTCTGACTGGAAGGGTCGATAAGGGCGCACGAGGCTTTCACTGTCTCGTCTCTTTTCATCTTACCATTCGCCATGGCTCTCTCACTCTGCATGCACTTGTTCAACAAATCTTTAAATACTTAAATCCCTTTTGCTTTCAACTCTTCTTCATCTTTTGTAACTTCCACATCTGTTCTTATAGTCGCCCACATTCCTTGTGTCCCTTAAACCAATCACCTTCCCAAAATATTTTTTCATTCTCTCTGAAGTTCATGAATGCTCTCTAACCCCATCTTTCATTCACCCTCTTTTCAACTCTTGTAACTTTTTCTTGGCCTTCTGCCGATGTATCTTGTGCCCTTCACATGCACTTGCACTCTTTAAGTGCAGTTACCGCCTACATACCTGCCCTCTGTCTTTTACTTGCTAATCAAGTTTTATATTCCACTACTTACTACCCTTTTTCATACGAATGCCTCCCATAAACTTCATCCAAAGATATATACACTGTTTCCCTAGATACTTTCCAAAACTCTTCCACTTCCCTTGTTTCATTTACTCACATCATGCCATTCTTCACATCATCCCTTTTAGTGTGTTATATGACTAATTAATGTTGTTTAATCTTTTTATAGATAAGGTGGTGAGGGACATACATACAGGAGCCAGAGAATATAGGAAGACATTCGACGTTCTGGGGATGGGAAAGCGTGAAAGATAAATCAACCTATTTTCCATGTCCACTCTCTTTCACAATTCTTTTTCTCATCAATTTCATCTTTTTCCTTAAAACCGCCAAAAGCTTTCACACTCGCCCAAGCCAAGAAGTGATCCGATATCCCATCTGCCTACCATCTCAGCACGTTCACATCCAACACATTTTAGGTTTGTCGGTTTGGTCACACTCGAATGATGCCCGTTGACCAACAACCCCACAACGCCATCTTATACATATATGTGAACTTTTTCTTTCATCCAAGTAATCTCGCCTAACATTCCTCTCTTAGCAAGAAACTCCACAAATTTTTCAGTTTTCACTTACACGGGGTTCCATGCTCCCTAGTAACATTTATGTCCTCTAACATTGAGATTTGACTCATACTTAAAATCTACCAAAGCATTTACTGAACTCTTCCTAAATGCAATCTTTTTCCTCTTCACTCGATTCAGTACCAACCACAGAAGCACCAACAGTCACTCATGTCTACTTTCCTACTATTCTGCTTCATCCCTGAATGCACTTCCCTGCCTTCTTTATCAGAGTTCTAATGCTCCTTCTTCATTGGAAGTGCCATCTTCTTAGCTCTCTTATCCTCTCATTAACTCCGAACCTTCTAAACATTCCAGAATCTTTCTACTTCTTTACACTTCAGCTTAGTTTCATTCGGAGGCAGAAGATTCATATTTACCCTCATCAAACATAGCAATTATCTCTCCCTTCTTTCCATCGTGGCCACACTCACGCACATTTAGATTCTCCAACCTGAGCCTTCGAGGAGAAATTCGAGCTTGGCTCTTTCTTCTGTTATTTATTTTGGAAAACTACACCACAAGTGGGATGGGTTTCCAGCCCTTCCGATCCCTCCCCTGTTAGCTGCCTCTTACGAAAGTCACATGTATGGGTAGTATTCTCGTTTTCACCCTTCTAGGAGAAAACAAAAGAGAGAAGACTATAATCAGTCTATTCAACTCAGCAATAGTCTCTCCTCTATTCTTTTCACTGTATTCTCTTTAAGCCGTAAAATCCAAGAGGATCATTTATACTGGATGACATGTTCCAAAAAATTAAAAGCATTTTCAATGCACTGCAGGAACATAAACTGAGAAGAAATAGGTTTCACATTAGTATGAAATAAGTATTCTTATTTTCATCTATACTTTCTATATTTTTTCCCTTCAGGCTTCCAAACGGATTACATTTGTCAGTCATAGTAACATACCGTGTAACTCCCTCTCAGCTACAACGTTGTAAATCATGTAATGAATCATCATAAGGAATGGACTGCAATGGGGTGAGGCACAGGTCCTAGTGCATGGCGTTCAGACTAGGTTGGAAGGAGCTTCCAATGGTATTAGGTCATTCATTTAATGCTGTTGTAGACGGCATATTTGAAAAAGATCCGGGTAGTTCTTACTTGTGTTGAAATAATCCTATCAAAATTATATATATATATATATATATATATATATATATATATATATATATATATATATATATATATATATATATATATATATATATATATATATATATATATATATATATATATATATATATATATATATATATATATATATACATATATATATATATATATATATATTATATATATATATATATATATATATATATATATATATATATATATATATATATATATATATATATATATATATATATATATATATATATATATATATATATATATATATATATATATATATATATATATATATATATATATATATATATATATATATATATATATATATATATATATATATATATATATATATATATATATATATAGCTTGTGTCATGTTGTGTTCAGTGTACTCTTCTTTGTAGCACTCCCCCACCTGATACCCTTATCTTGACTAAACTATGTTTAATGCCGGTCAAATGCCGATCTTTGACCTAGATTTGTACATCCTTAACATCACTGCAAAGGACACCATCACTACACCAGCTAAAACTATCATCACTATATCCAACTACAGCTAAGGCTTTCATCACCACACCTCCATCAGTATCAATGACCTCTGACCTAACCTTTACAAGTGAAGTCAAAGAGATTTTCTTCACACACATACACACACACACACACACACACACACACACACACACACACACACACACACACACACACACACACACATAATCATTGATATAAAACTTATCTAAGGAAGGCGTTGCACTTCTGCTGAATGCGATGTTAAATTTTATGGAAGAGCTTAAAAAGTTAGCTCCAGATTAATATGGTGAAAATGAAATGGGCTATGAAAGGTGGCTGATTCTTGGTGTTTATGTACATTTCTGGTAATGAGAGAAGCGAGGAAGAAAGGCGAGTGTTTAGAAGGAGCTGAGTACGTCAGCAGTTTTGATGCAAGAGATGGATCACTAGTGATGAATGATTTGAATGCAAGAGAGAATGACATTAAAGTTGAGGGTATGGTTTGGGTGCATGAGATGCCCAATGTTAAGGACACTGGTAAACATCTTGTAGAGTTATGTGCGGAAAAGGAACTGATGATTAAGAACACCTGGTTGAAAAAAAGGGACATATCAAAGTAAATGGTGTTGGGGTAAACGAGAAATTGTTGGATTATATACTAATGATAGGTGTTATAAAGTAGAGACTACTAAATGTAAATATTCTGAGAGGTGCAGCTGGTGGGATGTCTGATTACTTCTTGGGTGTTGAAGGATGAAAGTTTGTAATGACGTTAGGACAAGAGGAAATGTTATGAGTTAGAGGAGTGTGGTCAGATTGATTGAGCTTGAAAGAGGGGCTTATGTGAAGAGTTTCTAGAAGAGATTAGGTGAAGAATGACAAGAATTAGAAGTAGACGATGCTACGGAAGTGGAAGATTATTAGGGTAGGAATGACAGACATTTAGGGACAAATATGAGGCATGAGGAAAGTCGGATGTGGCTTTGTAAGAAACAGTAGTGAGTAATTGGATGAGAAATTAAGCTAAAAGTGAAAGAGAAAAGTGAGGTGTATGGGCATTACTTACTGGAAGGAAGTGCGAGTGCTTGTGAGGTGTACAAGAGGATGTGGTATGGGGTCAGAACAAAGGTGTATGGGTTGGAAAAGACAATACGAGAGAAAAATTAAAAAACGGTTTTGAATGTGATTGATGTGAGTAGAACAAGAAAACAGATGAAATCATTCATGAAGGAGAAGTGATATTAGGCAATGAAGAAGTGAGGAGATGGAGTAAGTATTTGAGGGACAGCTGAATGTGTCGGATGATAGAGTGGGAGATGTGTGGTGTTTGGAACGTTGATGTAAGAGGATGGCGAGAGTCATGGAAAATGGCCAGATGAAAAGAAAAGAGATGGTGAAAGCTATGAGAAACGTGAAATGTGGCAAAGCGACTGAAGTGGATGGAATTGCAGTGGAATATCTCAAGAATGGGTGAGACAGTGTAGTTGATTGGTTAGTTAGGATTTTCAATGTACGTAGGTATAGCTGAAGATGACTTGTATAAGGCCATGAAAATAACGGGAACAAAAGTAAATCCTCTAATTACAGAGGCAGAAGTGTGCTGAGTATTACTGGTAAACTGTATGAGAGAGTGGCGAATGAGAGGGTTATGTTATGCACCGGACACCCCACTAGGAAGAAGCAAATTGGCTTCATGAGTGGTAGAGGATGTATATATAGGGTGGTTACTTTAAAGAATTTGTTATATAGATAATTAGAGGAAAAGGAAAGATTTATGTGTGACACTTGTGAACTTGAAGAAAGGGCACGATAGCGTTGATAGAGCTGCTTTGAGTAAAGTGTGGAAGGAAAACTGGAAGAATTAATGGGGACTTTTCATCTAGACAGTAAGGCGTGTTTGCGAGTAGGAAGAGGAGGTTGGTGGTTCCAGGTGAAGGTGGGTCTGCTTCGAAAGTTTGTGAAACCGTCATGGCTGTTTTATCTGTTTATGGATGAAGAAGTGAGAGGTGAGTGCAGGACTTTGGAAAGAGGAATGAGAATGCAATGCGTGGGGAGAAGGGGGGGGGGGGTGAATCATTTGTCACTTGCTGATGACTTGGCTGTAATGGCAGACTGGAGTGAGAAATTTAGAAACTGCTGTCTGAGTTTGGAAGAGTGAGTGAAAGGAAGAAGCTAAGAGTTCACATAAATGAATGTAGAGTTTAGGTGTGCGTATGAATAGAGGGAACCTTTAGGAAGTGAGGTGTTATAAATACTCGAGAGTGGATGTGTCAGTGGATGGAAATATGGAAACTAAGAAGCCTAGGATGGGTGAAAGTGCAAAGGATGCGGGTGTATCAAGGAGTGTGTTAAAAGAGAGGTTACTGTCTGTGAGGGCAAAGATGATGCGAGTCATGGGTCCTGAATGCAAGAGTATGGATCAGGAGGGATGTGCTGGATATGAAAGGCCTTAGGACAATATGTGATGTGATATGAGTTGATCAAGAAAAGAATGACAGCGTGAGAGAGATATGTGGTAGGAATCGTTGAATATTTGAGAGCTGAGCAGAGTGTGCTGAGAAATTGGACATACGAGAGTATGAATGAGGAGGGACTGATTAAGAGGATATGTTCGTCAGAGGTGGAGGGAAGACAGCGTAGGTGGGCTGACAGAAGATAAAATGGAAAGATGGCGTGATAGACCGTTTGAGCTGTCGGTGCCTGAACATGCAGGAGGACGTGAAGCATGTATGGGATAGATTGAACTGTAGCAATGCGAAGCCCAGTGGGTGACATGCTGTTAACGGACCGAATCAGGGCATAATAAGTGGTCAGGCGAAACCACACATAGGTCTTTGGGGCATGGTTGTAAATAGGCAGCTGACGGTTTCAGTGTATTCTGCTAGAGAATGAATTTGAACAAATGAGTTCTGTTTCTTTGTCCTCTCTCGGAGCCAACGCGGGAAAACAAACTAATATGAAATAGAATTCTTCTTCTAATGATGATAATGATAATGATAATAATGATAATGATAATAATAATGATAATAATAATAATGATAATGATAATAATAATGATAATGATAATGATAATGTTGACAGTATTTCATAATAATGATAATGATAATAATGATAATAATAATAATGATAATAATAATGATAATAATAATAATAACAATAATTATAATAACGATAATAATAATAATAATGATAATGATAATATAGATAATGAAAGTAATAATAGTACTGATAATAATAATAATAATGATAATAATAATAATAATAATAATAATAATAATAATAATAATAATATTTATCATTGTTATCATTATCATGTTGTTGACGAAGGAAGTTATTATAATCATACGTGTGCATGTCACTCTGAATGACCCAGCAATCGTGATGTAGTTCTCATGCCAGGATACGCAGCAAACACGTCAAACTCACATAAAAAAAGATTACCTATTGATTGCAGGTTTGAGGAAACAGTTGAGAAGGTCGTATTGTAACGACACTGAGCCACCCCAAACCAGTCCATGACTCACCACCACCTTGGCTGTTGGATGACATGGTAGGCAGAGGAGGACACAAACATGATTTCTTCATTTTTTGCATTTTCGTAACCTATTTCCTTGTTACCAGTAGTACATCTGACTCTCATGTACGTGATGGCTGATATTCGAGTTCTTCTTAACCTCTGAAGGAATTTCACATACTTGTGTTCTTCCTTCTTTGGTGCTAAACAGCTTTATTGACAAATGATAGAGAGGACATGATCACGTGATCTACCCAACACGAGACATGTTTTTGATCATATCAGGAAGACCGCAGGAGCAAGATGCTTTCAGGCGACGATTTTCGACATCATCGAAAACTTGTATTCTGGATTACTAGATGTACTGATATGATTATCATCCAACAGATATCTCTGGTAACATACCACTATGATAAATCAATAAACCATCATCTCACACAGGTGTATAGTATGATCAAGTGTCAGTTGTTTATATAGTAGCATACAACTTCCACGTCCATATCTTAAGACTATGATTATATTATGTCGTGATCAGATAGCTACGCAAGATGCATCAGATTTTAAGAAAACTTCTTTTTTCTTAATTTCTCAGCGCCAGATTCATTTCCTTGAGTCAAGGCTACCGGGGACCCATCAGGCCTGGGTTCATTTCCTCCAAGCCACTGGGAACCCATCATGCTTTTGGCATCAGCGGCGTAAACCATGTCACATTTTGATCAATGATTTTCTCTGTTTTCAGATAGGCGCTATTTCATGGTTGTCTAAAATGTATCAACGTCATGAAATCTTCATCTTTTTAATGGTTTTCTTTTAAGGGTTTGGCTCTGGGGCCTCCGAGGATCCTCAAAGATCTGAAAACATATTCAAACTACTATTCCCAGAGGGTCTGTGTACAAGGTCAGATGACAGTATTTTTCCTTTCACAATTCAGGCAAAGCACTAGCAGATCGTGTGGCCACTTATGGAATACTAAAAGAGATAATTTTTCTAAAGCTTTGCTTTATCATGTAGCATATCATTCCTCCGAAACCTGTCCAAAGTAAGCTATTTTCTCTGAGGTAAAGAGTAATGTAATCAGTCTATGTAACACATTTCGCAGTAGTCTGTCTTTTACAATTTTTCTTGCGTTATCGTTATGGTACAAAATAATATTCTCATCCATTAGAGCAATATACACTGTCATATGTATTTCTTACAATAGCAATGAAAAGTATTCTCACTTTCATCTCAACCTTTCAAATGCCTTCCCTTAGGCCTTGAGACAGACTGCATTAGTCATGTAAGGCAATATAACGTCTAACTCCCCTCACACCTACAGCGTTGCTAATTACGTAATGAATCATCATAAGGAATGGACTGTGCTAACGTGATGTATAGGTTCTACCTCTCTACCGTTAGTGGGAGCCTCAAATGGTATCGAATCATTCATACGCAGCTACACAGCAGAACGGCATATATGAAAAGAATCCGAATGTTTATTACTTGTGATGAAACTTTTGTGATGAAAACTATATCGCAGGTAGCAAAAAAAGTTACGTCAAGTATATAATGAATTAAGATATTTTAAGGCAACCCAGATTGTAATTAAACTATTTGAAATCCAATCTAGTTTCCTTTTAGTATCATTCTTTTGTTAGTTTTTCCTACGAAAATTAGGTATTCTGTTAAACAGCGCATTATGCAGAAACTGCAGCTCCAATGAGATTTCCAGCAATATTTACTGCCCCTGAGAACCTGGCTCTAACATCTGGTCAGACATGAATACTGTAAACACTTTTTTCCCTCTGTCTCATAAACGTACGCCAGAGGAAAGATTCAGAGCCCTTTTTTTCCATCTAGCAAACTTTCCAACACTTAGAGGAAAAGTTGAGTTTCTAATTACAAGGGGAATTTTATCTGCTCAATAGCGACCTCTGACCTCGCCAACTTCACACCCAAATCTCTCCGAATTTTTGGTGAGGAAAACTTGCAGAGATCCCCCCCAATGCTGGGTGCTCAAGACGGCTAGTTTAAGAAGCTGGATAAAGTTCCCAATTTTTCTGACAACCACTGAATTCCTCTGCAAAGTTTCTATCTGGCGGTGATGTAGAACAGATGACAATACCTTAGTGGTTTGTCTGTCTGGGCCAGAGTTGAGGCAGAGAAGACGCTGACAATATTTCGTATTCTTGAAATTCATTCTGTACAATAAGATGATTTACAGTATGATGCATGCGATATATTCCTTTTGAGAGCTCGCGTATAATTCATGTTAATACGTCCGGTTACCCTTACCGAAAGGCAGTTGTATATCAGCATAATGTTTCCTGTGGTGTACTTATGGTAGTAAAGGGTAATACATATGCTGATATATCTAGGAACGTTTCTGCGATCTATGAAAGGGAGATTCTAAGATAATGTTGAGGGACGCTTCTCGTATTTCCTATTCATTCATCTGGTTCTCGTTGCAGCATGCAATAATAGGCGAATGTTTGCCAACAGTGAATCGTCAAGCGAATGTGTACATACAGTACTGTGGGGGTGGAGAGGATGTTTCATACATATCAAGGGACGTTCCTCAGATCGATTCAGGGACGCCTTTGAAGCACTTAAGGAGACGTTTCTGAGCTGCTTCATGAAACTCTCCTGAGATAGTTCGAGGGATGTTTTCCAAATATATCGAGGTTTATTTGTGAGAGAGAATGAGGATAACTTCTGAGAGATGAAGGCTGCATCCAGGGACGCTTCTGAGGTAGAGCTGGGGGCTGTTTCTGAGACAGTTCAAGGGACGCTTCTGAGACATATCAAATGTCATATCTGAGGTATATCCTGGAACGCTTCTGAGATCTGACAGGATGATACTGTTTAGATGGCTTGGCAAATATTTCACAGACAAAATGTAATGGATATTACCGAGAAAACATAAGATCATAAGAATGAGAGAAACCGACAGTAGGGGTTTAGGTCCATTCGATAAAGCTCTTACAAATACGAAACCATTATTTGTCAAATATCTGAACTCTGAAACTTCAATGGCTCTGGAATAGTTTCCTTATATGGCGATCTAATTGACTCGTCTCCAGCTCAGTTCTCAGACCAAATATGTCCATGTTTCTCTTTTTGAATATAAAGCAACGCAGATTAAAACTGATCTCTCTTGGTTGCTTGTTTCAGTAACTAATTCATGTTCCCATTTTGCACTCCCTTTATCAGTTTGAAAACTTCTGGCATAACTTCCCTCACTCCACGCCTTCCAAGGAAACGTAAATTGATCTTTCTTAATCTCCGTTTGTAAGAAAATTTTACGACGGTCAGGATTAATCTTTTAAGTTCTTCCCTGTGTATTAATGGAAATGTACATTCATTCTACGGTGATGAGAACTGCAGAACACAATCCAGGAGAAGTTTTACTAAAGCTGGGGAAATTAGAAGGATGACACATTGAAAACATGTTGCTAACACTTTTTGAAGCAATCCCAAGAACATTTTTTTTGCTTCGCATTTGTTATGAATAATGATGAACTATTGTCTTGATTTCAAACCTCCTCTAACCATCACCCATAGACACTTTTCACTTATTGTTATCATCTTCCTCTTTGGCCAGTTGATATTTAACACCCCAGTTTCCCCTTCTCATTTCAACATTCAATAATTGCATTTCTCTGGATTAAATTGCATTTACTATTTTTTCCTCCGTTCCAGTAGCTTAAGTCCTCCTACAGAGTTGTTTTATCTTCGTCTGAAGATTTTATTTGGTTTACTTTCACTGAGTCAGCAAATTTAGTGCTGGACGTTTGAGAATTGGTAAAGCTGCCTTTTTCCTCAGACCTCCAGTCTGGAAGTCTTAGGCCAGTATGGTAGATGATTCCATTTTAGATGTTAAACTTTATTTTCTGTTGATTTACTGTAAAAGTCCTTTGAATATCACCCCTTTATTGACTTTTGAGGATACACAGAGACAAGCTCTACTACCCGAAATATAAACAAGGCTCAAACGTACAGTGAGTGAGTACGTTATCCCTGATCGCCTGGAGAAGATGTTGAGGCTATTTCATATGGTAGTTACGAATGACGATGACCCGTCTTAATGACCCTTGCAAACGATAAGCTGAAAGCCGAAATAACCAATCAAGCAACCACACCCTGCATAACTTTATGTAGTAATAAGCACACAGCTAGTGATAATATATCATCTTTTTTAACTCATTTTGTTATTTAGCTGTTACAGAGCACGATTTATATCCAGTGACATCTATCATATCGTGGCAGTTTTCAAAACATTCCATCATGTAAGAATAAATGTTACACACAGGGTTTGCGGTAATTTCTTTCCTTTAAATGGATATCATTTTTTTGTTATATTTTCATTTTCCTCTTCTTTTCCTAGACTGCTTCAAGAGCCCATAGGTAATCGTGTGCAGGTGTTGACCTGGGTTAGAGCTGAACACCACCTTGCACCCCGAGCGTTTACTTAAGACATATCTTGATGAATTCTAGGAGAGAGAAAATCGACCATTTCTTTTCACTCATTCTGCCGTTTCGATGTACGTTCATAGTACTGTAAGATCTTAGTTGCTCATTGACTTTTAAGAGTATCATTACAATTCAGGATTAGTGTCCCTCCTTAGCAGTACAATATGTTTACCAACGGGTTCAGGACCACTAATACAAATTATAGTCTGGCGAATGTCTGTCTCATGGATGCATGTCTACCTCACTGACATCTAATCTTTGTGCCATCAAATCCGTGTATGTTTCAGAGCCAAAAATGGGATTTCAGCTGTATCCTTTCTCGCTACGATCAAGTACCTTGCCTTCTCATAACCAGCACAGGTAATGCAGTCCACAGCGCTCGTATGTATGGTTGTGTATATATCAGTTCTTCTCGCATTTTTAGATCAATAACTTAATGAATTGTTTTTTCGAGAGAGAAGCTGCTCTCGAAATCTAAGCCTTCTCTTGAATTTCTTGATAAGTTGCATCAGTTATATCAGTTTTAGCTCAAGGTTTTACGTTCATTTTATATCATAATTTCATCTCGCTCTCTTATCCTTACCATCCTTCTTCCTCTTTCTCCTTTTCTTTTATATAGCTCCAAAGGAAACTTGAATCAGAGTGAAGCATTAAGAAATATACAGAAGACAAATCTTGTACTAAAGAATGATTTCCGCCTCTCTCTGCCCTCCAATCACATCCCAATACCAATTAGGATCAAGGTTTATGAGCGTTCTCATTGGTTACAGCGAGTCGAGTTCGGAAAAGACCCAACACAAGAGAAGGAACTACATTAAAACTTTGTCAGAGAAGGGCTGGGAAAAGTTTGTAGACAGATATATACAGAAGTTAGCGAGGTTCTTTTATTAATATCCCTGAGAGAACATGTCCTGTTTGGCTCCCTTTTATTTCAAACTCAGTGTGAGAAATGGGAAGGACACGGGCGAGAGCTCTGAGTCGTTACGCATAGTATAGACTCTTATGAAGGTGAAAAAAGACGGTGATAGATAGATAGATAGATAGATAGATAGTTAGATTGATATATATATATATATATATATATATATATATATATATATATATATATATATATATACATAGAGAGAGAGAGAGAGAGAGAGAGAGAGAGAGAGAGAGAGAGAGAGAGAGAGAGAGAGAGAGAGAGAGAGAGAGAGAGAGAGAGAGAGAGAGAGAGAGAGAGAGAGAGAGAGAGAGAGAGAGAGAGAGAGAGAGAGAGAGAGGCAGACATACAGAAAGGCATAGGGGCAGACAGGCGCACATGACTATCAGACACTTAACGTCCAAGCATACTCTCAGATACATTCGCAAAGACATCACACACAAATGCAGCTAAAATATATCAAACACAATCCAAATCTCAGAAAAGTCTTATATGCAAGCACAAGGATATATTTCTTTTTGTATATATAAGGAAATCCACAAATAAAGAGATTTTATATATATATATATATATATATATATATATATATATATATATATATATATATATATATATATATATATATAGATATATATAAATTATATATAAGAAAGAATACTTCCCACGTATTCCCTGCGTGTCGTCGAAGGCGACTAAAAGGGGAGGAGCGGGTGGCTGGAAATCCTCCCCTCTCGTTTCTTTTATAATTTTCCAAAAGAAGGAACAGAGAAGGGGGGGCCAGGTGAGGATATTCCCTCAAAGGCCCAGTCCTCTGTTCTTAACGCTACCTCGCTAATGCGGGAAATGGCGAATAGTATGAAAGAAAGATATGTATATATATATATATATATATATATATATATATATATATATATATATATATATATATATATATATATATATATATATATATTATCCCTGGGGATAGGGGGTGAAGAATACTTCCCACGTATTCCCTGCGTGTCGTAGAAGGAGACTAAAAGGGGAGGGCGCGGTAGGCTGGAAATCCTCCCCTCTCGTTTTTTTTTTTTCTTTTTTTAATTCTCCAAAAGAAGGAACAGAGGGGGGCCAGGTGAGGATATTCCACAAAGGCCCAGTCCTCTGTTCTTAACGCTACCTCGCTAATGCGGGAAATGGCGGATAGTTTAAAAGAAAAGAAAAAAAAAAAAAAAATATATATATATATATATATATATATATATATATATATATATATATATATATATATATATATATATATATATATTGGAAAGGATCACAATTTTGCGTGTGATCAAGTATATTCCTATGAGTCCACGGGGAAAATGAAACACGATAAGTTCCCAAGTGCACTTTCGTGTAATAATCACATCATCAGGGGAGATACAAGAAAGAAATATATGTCAGCTGACATTTACCAAATGCCGTCCTAGATACGTCTCTTTGTCGTAACAAATAGACGTAGCTAGGACGGCATTTGGTAAACGCGTGATTCTCCAAGACAGACAACGAGCGTATCAGAAACTTATTATGTGGACACGAAGGGGAATTGTTTACAAATTTTATAAAAGAATAAGCTATCCAATTTGTATAGACCTTCACTAATAATTAGGTTATAGTTCTTTGTGTATTTACTAATAGAAGATTCAATGATATTTCTCGTAGTACTGGAGTTAAGAGTTGATAACTGAGATGGTATTACCCCAGTCAGTACTATGATCGTAGTTTTTTTTTTTTGTCTTTCAAAAAGGGAGCAGGGAAGGGGGCCAAGTGAGGATATTTCCTCAAAGGGTCTGTCCTCTGTTCTTAGCACTACTTCACTGATGCAGGAAATGGCAAATAGTAATATATATATATATATATATATATATATATATATATATATATATATATATATATATATATATATATATATATATATTATATATATATATACTATTCGCCATTTCCCGCATTAACGAGGGCCTTTGAGGGAATATCCTCACCTGGCCCCCTTCTCTGTTCCTTCTTTTGGAAAATTAAAGAAAAAAAAAAATGAGAGAGGAGGATTTCCAGCCCCCCGCTCCGATATATATATATATATATATATATATATATATATATATACAATCTTTCCAATATCATTGCCTCTTACAACGGGGTAAACAATTGTCATCCATTCTCTCCATGGCTTGTTCCATCTTGACACCGGAAAACAAACCCTCCTTGTGTTTTTTCCGACCACTCTAACAAAAAGCCCTATCCATATGCTTAACTTGACTGTCACCAATATTAAAAAATTTCCTGACTCTCGTGTTCAGCCTTCAAAGGTGGAGTTACCGTTGTCCTGTGGCTCGTCATGCAGTGCACTCATCTCCCAGTACAGAGTTCCGTCACGTCTTTCCCAACGTTGTTCTTTTAACTCGGATTTCGCGTCCCTTGTAGATTACTGTTTCTCATTCTTGAGTATCACTCTTTTCTCTCACAATCAAATCCTCTCTCAGCTTATAACATTTCCTTCAAAGATCATCAGTAACTTATATAAACTGCTCCAACAACAAAAGGCAGAGCCATACGAACCATTGAACCACCGAACTTTGAAATCATCCCTGACTTACTGCCAAGAGCTACCAACAGATATGTCCACACGCGACCAAATCGGTGAGCAACCAGGACGCTATCTTAGCCAGTGTCCCAAAATTAGTGATTCCATACCGCATGGCATACCATAGCGAGAGCTTGTGATTACTTTACTGACTCCAATATCCTTGAAGACATCATAACACTAATCTAAAAGTCGCCATCCTCTGTGCTATATAAACATCTGATGTAGTCATCACGCTCATTGCGTATACATACTCTACCTACATGTCCCACGTGTAATACACTTTAACCTTCTTTGTATTATAGTCAGTGTTGATAACATGTCCAATACAAATACACTGCATGTCCCATGAATAATGTTTCTTTGATCTTTATCTTACTATCAGTGTTAACCATTGCGCACTACAATGTGTCCAGTTTTAGAAAATGTTATACTCAGTGTGTATGGAATTTCTTTGGGTACATAATGTAAATGTTTCTCCATCTACCCCTGTATAGAAAGGTATTCTGTATATGTATGGCTTGCTATACTTATTCTGCATTATGCAGATATTGTTGCTTATGTTACTCTCATTATCACTCACTATCCAGTAATTATATTCCATGTACTTAATGTATCCTGAACCTGTCTCCATCTTGGATGGGATGGGGCCATATGGGTTCCTCGGCCCAATTGAGCCCAACCATCACTCTCCTATGTCGATATACTGGACCCACTTGTGTGCTCTATAGCTGCCTCCTCGATCACTGAAAATGTACCCTTCCCCCAGACTATCACAGATGCTCTATAACAAACTTCGTTTTGAGTGTATCAATTCCAACAGCTTGCTGATAAATAATGGATTTAAAATACTCTCAAGAGTAATCATAATATACATACATTCGCCATGCGTGTAAAACTCTTTATCTTCATTGAGTTGGTCCTGGTGTCTGTAGTGATGTGTTTGTTGATGGCGCTCGTGAACAAGGGCAGCATCCACCTGCTGGCGGAGCAGGAGAGATTGGTGTCCTTCCTTCAGCACCGGCACACTGAGACCCATTCGGTATACATTCCCATGCTGGGTCGACTGGAACCAAAGCCCTTGTCCCTGAACACTGTCGTCCCAGACACAAACACCTTCCGTACCTTCTACCACGTCTTGGCGAACGTCCTGGACCTGCAAGAACAGGCAGCCATGCCCGTGGTCGAGGTGACCTACTACCAGCGCCTCACTGGCGTCTTGGGCTGGCACTTCTATTCTCATGTGCAGGTTCCCGTCAAGGAGGCTGTGTGTAGATACTACTCCGTGCTGGTGAACGTCTTCTCCGTCCATGTGGACCATGTCGAGAATGCTCCACACTTCCCACTCCCCAGTGGCGTCTTGCACTTCTGTGTTGGCTGGATCTTGCTATTGGCTCAGCTCGGGATCATCTTGTACGACCACCTGGACGACCTTCCACTGGACGACCTGCTCCAGGGGAAAGGTATCTGGGGCTGAGTCAGATGAGATTGTGGCTAGAGTAGTAAGATCCCCAGATCAGGTTTCTTCCCATAATACCCTTTTATGTTGAGTAAAAGGCTATTATGAGAAGACACCTGATAATGACAGTGCTATGTTTTCTTTTTTTATTTGAAATCAAACCTACACAAAACATGAACATTAGACTCGTAATTACATAACCCAGACTCCCATCACAAGGCCACATCCACTCACATCCATTATCTAGCTTTCAAGTGTAATGCACCGAATCCACAGCTCTCTATCCACATCTAGCCTCCGCAGACTTTTCCATGCTTTATTCCGAAAGTTTCACATGCTCTAGTTAAGTCCTGTGGAGTCAGAGGACACTCAGGTAACAAATCTGACCCTAGGTCATCAACCCTCTTGCACAAGTCGCTGCAAGATGAATTTGTCCAAACTAAATAATCCTCTACTAGCATACATATTCTTACCATCAGTCAGCTGATGGTAAGAAGCTCTGGACCAGTCAATAATATGTAAGTTTTCCTTCATATGTGCAAGCAAAGCACTGGATTGTTGACCGCTGCGTACTCTATGCGTACATAATGCCCTGCAACAGCAAGGAGTCGAACCCGAGACCTTTTGCGTGGTAATTGAGAACGTAGACTACCACGCAAAAGGTCCCGGGTTCGAGTCCTTGCTGTTGGAGGGTATCATGTGTTCTATGAAAGTTTGCGCTCATGGCAACATATATATCAAGCCATGTACGTTGAAAAGGAAATATATGTTTACTAAAGCGGAAAATAAAAAACTATAAGGACCATTAAACTTCATTTTCTGACAAGAGTTCAGATCCGACCTTTGACTGTGGGAAAGGGGAAAAAAATTTGTAAGGATTATTAATTTTGGTTCCTCAGTTACTGTGCAGGTCCAACCTTTTGGATGTGGGAAATGTTCAAGGAAGAACACGAAGGCAGTACATGGAGAGGCCATAGTTCAGAGAAACACTACGGGTTCGGTTCATTAAGAAGTTATGTTTCTGAAGAAAACAATAGCATGATGAAAAATACGTATCTAAGAATGGTGACAGGAGAGTAAAGGAGACGTCCTCTCTCCACCCACCACTCTCTCCGTCATATCCATCCCGAGAAAAATAGAACTGTGAAGGAACACCATGCGGTGCAGAAAGAATATATAGACTGGTAATTTCCAGGGAAAGGATGACTGGAAAATGCATTCTGGTCTAATTACAGCCGCCAGATACTCCGGGGAAGAAGGACTTTAGCCTCCACTCTTTAAAGACAAAAGACCTTTGATATATTTGTATATTATATTATCCCCCGTGAACAGTCTTAAGCAACGATGATTTATATCAATATTCCTCAACAACTGAGAATATCTGATTATGAAACATTCGAATATCTAAGATTCTGTAGCTGAAGAAAACCTGCTGTCTATCTTTATGCTTCATTTCTTCCCATTAAGTTTCTTTAACTTCATCTGGTAGTTTTATCACGTTTTGACAGGAAGAAACTTTTGTAAATTCTGTGGTCAAAATTCTCTAGTGTTCTGATAACTTCCATTAAATCTCCTTGGAGTCTGTACATTCTTTTAGTAAAAATGGTCTCAGATCGCCCAGATCTTCTTTTGTTATTCTTTTATATTTTGTAAAGTTTCAGTGATAGAATGAACCGCGTATTTATTTTAATTGCAATTTAGCTTAGGCGTTTTTAAGAGCAAATATTATGAATTTTGTTTTTGTGATTTATATTTCTAGTTAAGTAACCTGATATTCTGTATCCTTTATTAAGTGCAGTAAACTATTGCTCTGCGAATTAGGATGATTATCACAATAAGATATTGTTCCTCTAGTGACTCTAATAATAATAACGGAAAATGTATGTTCTGTTTTAACATGAGTCATCCAGTTGCGGTAATGTCATGTTGTTATGATGTGTTAATGATCTTTCTTTTGTTACGATACGGATACCTTGTTGATATTCAGTAATAACAGATAATCATTTGAATTATTAATGTGAACAACCATATTACTGATTTTTGTTTAGAACATATTAACGGAATCCAACTTAATATGAAAGGCACATTTTCTATCCGTTTTCTATTAGGATATTGTGGTGTTATATCCGTGACGTTTCCACTCGACTCTTTAACCCCTTCAACCTATCTGTTAGATATGACAGCGGTCGCAAATTTAACATTCTGAGACTTGTATCTTCATTGGTTGAGGTGGGAAAAAATAAAGCATTCGACGCACCTATAAACTTATTGTGTAACTAAGGTGGAAATGATATCAAATTTCAGTTAACTGATCAAAAATTCTTTCGTCTTCTGTTGTTTGAACTGGGTCAACAAACTATTGCTAATGTGGCTTAAAGCTTACCTTTAATTGCAACAAAATTTTGAATCTATTCTATGAACAGCAACAACATATCTGATACGAGATTAAGACACATTTTAACGAAGAGTTAGACGGCACCTATTTCTTTATTCTCCCTGTCATTATTGAACGAGTTTAGTTGGGAATTGCATATTAGGCGAGAATGCAATTGATATCAAATCAAGATATCGAAATGCATAAAACCTAATTTCCTTCCAAAACAATTGTTTCTGATTATGAACACTAGTTACGAACGCTCTGCGCATTGACGTCAAATATTCTGATATATGACTGTTTTTCGTCTCTGGTACGTGTCGATGCAGCATTGGAAACAGAGGACCCGTCTACCTGAACTTCAGTATTCTTGTCCTGCCTTCTCTACTGACTCTGCCATAGTCAACACACCTACCCAAGATAAGCGGACCTTATCCCTAACATACATAGATGGCATTCTTACTGTAGAAAAACACCCAAGTTTTCGATGAATGACACCTTTTTATCCGGTCAATACATATTCAGACGGCAGTTCACTCCCGTTACATAGGACAACCATTCACTTCTAACTTCTCTATGAAACAGAATACCGCATGACATGGGATCCCAAACTTGATCTTAATCCAGTCTATAGCTACCCATATCCCACCCTTGATCCTAGTCAACTGTCACTCTTAATCTTTCCAATGTCATTTAC
Organism: Panulirus ornatus; assembly: GCF_036320965.1. Taxonomy (NCBI): domain Eukaryota; kingdom Metazoa; phylum Arthropoda; class Malacostraca; order Decapoda; family Palinuridae; genus Panulirus; species Panulirus ornatus. Next base: position 24,584,160 of record NC_092236.1, read on the forward strand.
TCCTATTAGACAAATGTCACCCATTCCGTCTATGGTTGTTCCTATCTCGCACCGGGAAAACAAACTTATGAAGGATCATTAATTTCTGTAGAATTCACACTAGTATTTAGTGCTCTATTCCCTTTGTTACACCGTAGGTTCCAGAGTATATACACTATAGGTATGCGTTTATGTATATACTACAAACATGGAAATTTTCATTATTTATCAATATATAAATCTATGAAACCTAATTCAATAGATATTGAATTTTCAAGCTGATGTTTCATTATAAGCAATTAGCAGAAACTGGTATTGTGAGGTAGTGTACATGAAGAATCAAGATGAATAAATCATATGATAATCTTTAAGGTATCATCAAATAAAGACATTCATGTCAGTTAGATATTGAAACTTTGGTATGTTTACAAATACGTTATTACTATTGTACCTGATAAACTAAAAGGCACATCTCTATGAAATGTTTTAATCATTATGCTCCATCAATTGCAGCTAATACATCGCCTGGTAAAGCAAAGCCATTTTGACATGAAACCATTCCAACATCAATGAAGTAATTTATATGAGAAACCTGAGTTTGGATCTTTCGTCTCCAAAACGTAGTTGTGTGATACACATACTGCTTTAACAACCAGCACTACTGTGTTGATATCTGTCTCAAGTGGTTTTGATAAAGCTCTCTATTTGCTATTGAGTATTCCAAAATTACACTCAACAGTTCTGCCGGCTTTTGACAAACGGTAGTTGAATACTCTCTTCGGGTCATCTAAGTTCCGTTGAGAGAATGTTCTCATTATATATGGTAACAAGGGGTAGCTCTCCTCAGCTACTGTAACACAGGGAAATGTATCATTAGTATCAGGAAGCACATATGAGGGTGGAATGTTAAGCTGTCATTTTTGAAAAAAATCTGTACAAAGAGGATGAGCAGATAATTCCTGTGTCACTTTGCCTCCCACTTCAACTGACATCATTCACGAGAAATTTGCCATCAGCATCTGCCAGAGCTTGCAGAGATATTGAAAAAGATTCTTATAATTATAGTATTTGGAGCCTCTCCTGGGGGCACACTTAACGGCAATATGCTTATCATGTCTTTTTAGAAATTTTTAGCGGTTACACTCCGTACTTCCATTGAAGGACATGGTAAATACTCATTCTGAAGAACTTTCCAAATAACATTACAAGTTTCCCATACAATTCCTGACACAGTACTTCTGCCAAGATGAAAACATAAAGCCAATGATCGATATGATCAACCAGTAGGGAGGAACCTGAAATAAAGACAATAATGATTAAAACAACAACAACAACAACAATGATAATAATAATGATAATAATAGTAATAATAATAATAATAACAACAACAATAATAATAATAATAATAATAATAATAATAATAATAATAATAATTATAATAATAATAATAATAATAATAATAATAATAATAATAATAATAATAATAATAATAATAATAATAGTAATAATGATGATAATGATAATGATAATAGTAATAATTACAGTAATAATGATAATAATAATAATAATAATAATGATGAATCCTGCAAAATCTCTGCGTCACCAGATTTATATACCAAGTTTGGTTACAATCCATTAAATGATCTAGGAGGCGTTCAGTGACAGACAGACATAAGGACTTTCTGAGTCTCCCTGTACGGTATACGCATGTAACATAGGCTAATGAACTATGTGAGTGAACAGGATGGATAACAGCCTGAGTGCACATACATACATACATACATACATACATACATACATACATACATATATACCAATACCTAAATAATAGTGAAACACTTTAATACAATTGTAAAAGGTCAGAACAAATTGACGAATAGCATGATCTGTGCTTTGTTGGTTGGCAGAGATATGACTATACTGACTACCCGTAGAATGAATTAATAAATCGTCTATCCTGCTCACTTTGTTTACAGGATGGTATAGATGGTCTTCGAACTCCTCCTAGACTATCTAATGGATTGTAACCAAACTTGGCACACAAGTCTGTTGTGAGAGTATGTGATTTAGTAAGAGTGGGTATGCAGTTTTCCACCGACTTCAACTCGACCAAAATGAATATCTTTATCGTTGGTTAACCATTTCTTACACTCAATTTAAGAGAAATCAGTCAGGAGAACGTGGAAAAATCTCAAAGACTACTACAGAAGGGAAGTGAGGAAGATATAAACTCCAAGATCTAGTGATGGAGCCGACGAAATCGTTACAAGTTCCTGACCCTATCTTACCCAATTGTCTTTTTAAAGCGACATTCACCTTGCAGCCTCTAGGAGCTCCAATGTGACCCAGGACGAAACTACCCCACTACCAGATGACGGTCAGTCTGCATTCGATGATGACATGGTATCAAGTGTATCTGATGCAAGTCATGGTCCACATTCCGTGCCGTCATCTGTTGTAAGGCCAAATTCTCCATCTCATTCCCTTCATGCTCCATCAACATCTGGAGACGATACCAGTGGACGATCAGAATGTCGAAAGAAACGACTTATACCATAGCTTGACGTTATTGCAAGAAACAATGAACAGCTTCTTGAAATAAAGAATCAGAAGTTGAAATTATCGGAAAGTGGAGCAAGAGGAATCAGACAATGAAAACTGGCAATTCTTCCGATGTCTGATACCTCACAGACTACCCCTTATAGGGAAACTCCTTTTAAGGTCACACATACAAAACCTCTTGTTGGAGGAAGTAGAAGATCTTGAGCAAATCCCGTGTCCTTTACCTCAGGAGTCATAGTGAAATACACCCGACTTGCCCTAACACCTACATTTCATACCCTCCGAACCCGAGCATCAGGCATTCTACTCCTGAACCCTATCATACCTCAGCAGATCCTCTTGTTATGTGCTCACAGCTAATTCCAAACATCTCTCACCAGGACTGTGCTACACTTGATCGTGGGTACTCCATGGATTGACTCGTCCTTAACTCATACTCTGCCAGTGTTGAGTGTTCGTGCACTCATTGCTGAGGGGGTGTAAAAATGAGGAACACGACCAAGTAAACAATGTGCAGCCACAAAAGTCCCGTACGAGCACTCATGACTTTCACTAGTACACGAGATAATACAGTGTTTCTGTGGTCTTTTCTTTTGTATTTGAGACATGTATAAGCAAATTGAGTTGCAAAATTCGTATTTGTTCTCTTACTTTTATTCATGAATTTCCACTTGAGGATGCATGTATGCTTTGAAACATTCTTTTCCTGTCATAACCTACACACAATAGAGTTAGACAACCACTTATTTGTTTTTGTGCTTTTGTAAAGCACTGATTACATTTTGCAAATGTATCAAATTGATTGGAATTTCCCATATATTTCATTATATGTAAACTATTAGATAACAGATTTTCCGTTCCTGGGCATTTGACATACTTGAATGTATAAGACTATCATTATGAACGAACTTGGCATTTTAGTTGATTTTCAGTATTTTGTACTGGTATGCGGTGTAAAATTTATAGATTCAGCTCATGATAAACCGTAGTTATTGTATTCTTATGAATAACTACAGTAGAGAAATGGTTTTCAAAGGTTTGTTAACGTTTTATTTCCGCTTATATAACCTGTAATTGTAAAATCAATATTTCGTTTTCATGTCTATACTCTACTCAAATAAAGTGCGAAGAGAACGTGAGTGAGTCAAAGTTATTTACCTTGATGTGATAACTAGTCTTTGGTCAGGGGCGATGGGCTGTCTGTAGTATGATATAGCTTTGGTCAGCCTCACTTCAACTGTGGTGATCAAAACATCAAATGTCCCTTGGTTCATACGTAAGTAATCATGAAATTTAACATAAAACAACCGAGGTTGATGGTACACATAACATTAACTACGCTTGTCTCACTCCTTATCAAAAACATGAATCCAAGGTGTCTTTACAGGCACATGATCTAGTTTCAGATGTGCATTTTCAAGTAAGAACAACTTTCTTGATAACTTGGACAATGACATGTCTGCAACACTGAACAGCTTCTGACTACTTGTCGTGTAAGAGTTGCCGCTTACTAATTAGGGCAGTCCTAATTCTTTGCCTTCAAGGGTCCGTCATGGAAGTAAAGAGGTCCTAAGCTCACCGGTGGAGGGAAAGAAACGCATCAGAACGGTCCATCCTAGAGTTACCAACGGCCACACAGTAATCATATGACACATTAGCTTATCTGCACTCATGCCCCCAGCTACTACGGGTATATAGAGAAACACTTTACCAACAAAAACACCAAACGAATGATTACACCGACAAACTCAATTATACTGCACACAAACGCAGGCAAACAAACGCATATTATCAGACACACAAACACAATCTGTTTCCCATTTTAGAAAGTCAAAATACAAGGAGGGGAGGATTTCTGGCCCCCCGCTCCCGTCCCCTCTAGTCGCCTTCTACGACACGCGAGGTATGCATGGGAAGTATTCTTTCTCCCCTAACCCCAGGGATAATATATATATATATATATATATATATATATATATATATATATATATATATATATATATATATATATATATATATATATATATATATATATATATGAAAAATGTAAGAAATAATTTAGAAATCTGAAACTTCTAGCTGGAAATGAAATGAAAATGAATGTCACATAATGGTTCAACCTCTGGCTATGGAAAAGGGAAATGTATACTTTATTTACACAAACGACAATAGTAGTTTTCATCAATCTAACCACTGTATCATACTGCCTGGTCCACTTCATGAAACTGGAATATTGGCTTATGATGTTTCTCAATTGTCTTCACTACACAAAGTACAACCTTATCTTGGATACATGAGGGTAGGTAGTTGGTCATCCGCCATAATAAAGTCTTGACAGGCCAAAAGTTTATCTGGACCTCAAGTTTTCCAGTACATTCATGAAAAACACCTTTTTGCTTTCCATCTCTATCACTGAAAAAAAAAGATGCTCCATTTGTTCACATTTCAATGAAAGAATAAGCTTCAATGTCTAAGCTACATTCTTTTCCAGTTTCACTATTTTCTTGTCAGAACACCATGTATGAAAACTATCACTCCAGTAACATAACTATAAACATTTACTTCCCCTTTAAAAAATTCTGGGGAAGTCTGTCTCGATACACTGCGGGTCACTCTACCACCTGGCGAGGTTTGTGTTGCAATGGTTCTTAATTAGTGTGTCATTAAGAATGAGGTATTGATTCTGAGAGTGAGCCTGGACAATCAGGAAACCGATATTCTCTTTGTCAATATCTGGTATGTTGACAGCAATGATTGAGAGCGTGAAGGCATGTACAGAGCATCAGATTGGGGAAGAGCAGTGTGGTTTCAGCAGTGGTAGAGGATGTGTGGATCAGGTGTTTGCTTTGAAGAATGTATGTGAGAAATACTTAGAAAAGCAAATGGATTTGTATGTAGCATTTATGGATCTGGAGAAGGCATATGATAGAGTTGATAGAGATGCTCTGTGGAAGGTACTAAGAATATATGGTGTGGGAGGCAAGTTGTTAGAAGCAGTGAAAAGTTTTTATCGAGGATGTAAGGCATGTGCACGTGTAGGAAGAGAGGAAAGTGATTGGTTCTCAGTGAATATAGATATGCGGTAGGGGTGTGTGATGTCTCCATGGTTGTTTAATTTGTTTATGGATGGGGTTGTTAGGGAGGTGAATACAAGAGTTTTGGAAAGAGGGGCAAATATGAAGTCTGTTGGGGATGAGAGAGCTTGGGAAGTGAGTCAGTTATTGTTCGCTGATGATACAGCGCTGGTGGCTGATTCATGTGAGAATATGCAGAAGCTGGTGACTGAGTTTGGTAAAGCGTGTGAAAGAAGAAAGTTAAGAGTAAATGTGAATAAGATCAAGGTTATTAGGTACACTAGGGTTGATGTCAAGTCAATTGGGAGGTAAGTTTGAATGAGAAAAACTGGAGGAAGTAAAGTGTTTTAGATATCTGGGAGTGGATCTGGCAGCGGATGGAACCATGGAAGCGGAAGTGAATCATAGGGTGGGGGAGAGGGCGAAAATCCTGGGAGCCTTGAAGAATGTTTGGAAGTCGAGAACATTATCACGGAAAGCAAAAATGGGTATGTTTGAAGGAATAGTGGTTCCAACAATGTTGTATGGCTGCGAGGCGTGGGCTATGGATAGCAGTTGTGCGCAGGAGGGTGGATGTGCTGGAAATGAGATGTTTGAGGACAATGTGTGGTGTGAGGTCGTTTGATCGAGTAAGTAATGTAAGGGTAAGAGAGATGTGTGGAAATAAAAAGAGCGTGGTTGAGAGAGCAGAAGATGGTGTTTTGAAATGGTTTGGGCACATGGAGAGAATGAGTGAGGAAAGATTGACCAAGAGGATATATGAGTCGGAGGTGGAGGGAACGAGGAGAAGTGAGAGACCAAATTGGAGGTGGAAAGATGAAGTGAAAAAGATTTTGTGTGATCGGGGCCTGAACATGCAGGAGGGTGAAAGGCGTGCAAGGAATAGAGTGAATTGGGTCGATGTGGTATACCGGGGTCAACGTGCTGTCGATAGATTGAATCAGGGCATGTGAAGCGTCTGGGGAAAACCATGGAAAGTTGTGTGGGGCCTGGATGTGGAAAGGGAGCTGTGGTTTCGGGCATTATTGCATGACAGCTAGAGACTGAGTGTGAACGAATGAGGCCTCTGTTGTATTTTCCTAGCGCTGCCTTGCACACATGAGGGGGGAGGGGGATGTTATTCCATGTGTGGCTAGGTGGCGATGGGAATGAATAAAGGCAGACAGTGTGAATTGTGTGCATGTGTACATATGTATGTGTCTGTGTGTGTATATATATGTGTACATTGAGATGTATAGGGTATGTATATTTGCGTGTGTGGACGTGTATGTATATACATGTGTATGGGGGTGGGTTGGGCCATTTCTTTCGTTTGCTTCCTTGCGCTACCTCGCAAACGCGGGAGACAGCGAGAAAGCAAAAAAAAAAAAAAAAAAAACAAAAAAAAACAAACACAATCATACAATCAAACAGATGTAAGGTGACGATTTGAGTATGTGGTGGGAAATTATCTGAAGACCACTGAGGCCTGGTTGAAAGAAGGCATCTTCGTCGGTCCCTAGATAAAGGAACTCCTGAAAGACCACAGTTTCAGCACACGTCTTGATGACCTGGAGCTGGAGGCCTGGAACTCTTTCGCTTGGCTATGTGAACATTTCTTGGAAAACATAAGATCTTCGGATTTTGAAGACGGCGTGAAAAGACTTCTGAAATCCTATGCTGCTATGGGGTGTGGGATGTCGCTCAAGATACATTTCCTCTAATCACATCTGGACGTTTCTGCAGAGAACCTTGGAGCAGTGTGTGATGAACAAGGAGAGCGCTTCCATCAGGACATCAGGGAGATGGAGTTTCGTTACCAGGGTTTCTGGAATGTAGGAATGCTTGCAGATTACTGCTGGACGTTATGCAGGGACGAACCTGAGTCAGAGCACCATAGGAGGTCCAAAGCTCAGCGCTTTTAGTTTGTGAAGAGCGTCATAGAAGGTTAAAGGCTTAACGTTTTTAGCTTGTCCTTCTGGATAGTATCTTCGTTATATACCTTCTATCTAGGAACACTGAATTTCTGCAATAAAAAGATTGAACTTGTACAAATCTTGATGATTCTACCTTTGCTCATGCATCTTGTACCTGCAGTTGAAATGTAAAAGGATGTATCCATAGAAAGAAAATGAGACGCGTTGTACTGAAACGGACTAAACATTCGTAATCTACATCGGAAATAGAACTAGAAAGTTACACTGCATCCTTGATGAGGAAAGCTACCCTGCATCCTTGATGAGAAAAAAGTTAGATTTTGTTGACCAGTGTATCGGTGTTAAGCCTCATTAGCAGTGTTCACTTTCATTGCTAATGTTGTTGCACAATGCTCTATGTCACTGTTTAGCTTCACTGTCAGTGTTCGTTTTTTCAAAACTACCGTTACGTTTTATTGCCTATACACTTTAGATTACTTCTGTTCCGTTTTCATTAATACCACTCCGTTATTTGTATGATCCATTAAGTTTTCTGTTGAATGTAAATGAATTTGAAGATAAGATTTAACGAATAAGAAAATAGATAAACCTTCGGAATGCCTAAGGCGCTGACTGTGGTGATGGTTGTCATGTTGGCAGTGCCCACGTCGTGGTCTTAGCTGTTATAGAAATAAAACAGAAAATCAGTACTCCTTCCCTGTGATTACCGCCATATATGTATACTTCTCATTTTTCTTTCATTAGCAACTATGAACTTCCGTAGTGTAGCGGAAACCGTGCCTGAACGCAACGTATACACGGGACGCCCAGGGTCGAACGCATAGGTTCGAGCCCTGGTTGTGGCAGTTGGTCCTCAATCCATCCAGCTATTCATCCATTTGCACGGAAACTACTAGAAAAATCAGCAAGTCATGTACCGCAAATCCATGTCCGGAGAACCGCTTTACATTTCACAAGAGATAAACAACATTACGGTTGACAATGACTGACTGCTGGAGAAAAGAGATAGTTTAGGAAAACTGATAAGGTTGAAGGATTTAGATTCCCCTTTGGCTGACGGAGAGTTGAAAGAAGAGTGTATAGGGGTACGTACATTACATTTACATTTATTTACATTTTTACATATATTATTTTCTAATGTCATCTTTTCCAACTTATTTTCTTTCTTTCGTCCTTTGGATGATAAGATATCATTTCTATCTTTTCCATCTTTAATGTTACACAACTATCACAACGATTCGAATTACTTCACCCACCATTAAGAGATTTAAAGAACAGCTAAGACTACAAATATTACAATATATACTGCTGAGCCGAGAGTAGCCATTTTGATATATATAGTATAAATGATGTAAAGATTGAAGCTCGATCTAAGAATAGAAGAAAACTTTGAATCCTCCAGGAAATTTCTTTTCATACTGAAGAATTTTTACCTAAAATTCGTGTTGCCCGTCCCTTACACCTTGTGTATATGTACGATATCTGCACACACACACACACACACACACACACACACACACACATTTGCCATCCTAAGCCAGGTAGCCTGGTGCGAGGGAAGGATGAATACCTGGGTTGGATGTAGCCCGAATACCACGCTCTTGGTGACTCATGGTCAGTAACACTAACCTCTGCACCATACAGGTTTGTGTGTGTGTGTGTGTGTGTGTGTGTGTGTGTGTGTGTGCGCCCTCAAAACCCTAACCAGCAAAAGTGACTTTCTGTCTCAGCAGTCCAGGGTGGTAGGGTAGGCCTAACGCTTTCATTGCAAATTCCAGTCATGAAAGAGCACTTTGTGAGGCAGAGAGAGGCCGTCACAGGGGAACGTTTGAGGCGCTGCACGAACCTGACCACACACCGGTGCATATGGCGTCCCCGCCTGGTGTAGATATGAGGAAATTTTGTATATACATAAAGAACAGAGAAACACACTCGAGAATAATGATGGCATGACGTAATGTAGCATTGAAATGATATACGTACGTATGAGGCGAGCAATAATCATCCAGTAAACAATCATGAATCATAAATGCGATATAACAACTAAATGATTGATACAGAATTGGTAATAAGTATCGAATAAGAACATATAAAGGCTGAACAGTATGGTCAGACCGACGACGAAAATATGAATAAAAGTTTGCCGTGAGAACCAGATAACTAATACTTGGTTATGCATTGATACTCTAATTTGTAGTGATATATTAGAGGGATGAAATACACTTTATGTAACGATAGAGATAGAAAACGGCCATAAATAAGGGGGAAGTACATTATCAATGGCATACGTTGGTCCATAACGCAAATTATTGATGAGCAGTGAAAGAGTGAGGTAATGGGAGTCATTACCCATGAATGGGGACTTTGATCATAATGATGCATGAAAAAAATTCCAGGAATAATCAAGAATCAATATTGGACCCTGGGTAAGAGTTACTTGTGGTGGACATTCCTGAGGACCGTCTCCTTCCTTGCTATCTGTGAGACATTGATGATAATCCTAAGAAATGGCCAGTGACCTGATGACCTGACAGGAGTCTGAAATCAGAGGTTACTGAACAAGGGCCAAGTAACGTACCGACGTAATACAGCGTACTGACGTAATACACATTACGGAGAAGTATTTGCATATTGACGGAATGTGATTATCTTAAAGCTCAAGGGGAAGAACAGGTGAAGTTCATCGACTTCAAATGAATATGGATTGGATCGACATGCTTAGAAATGGGAAACTGACACTGTTTGTAAATACTGCCTTATCAGCACGTCTCAGCTAAATTATATATATATATATATATATATATATATATATATATATATATATATATATATATATATATATATATATATATATATATATGAAAAACATATCAGGAGAGCTGTTCGCCCATACCGGGGTTGTGTGTCTGGTAAAAGTTCCTACCTGCTTGTTAAAAAGATTTTATTCTTTTTTCTTGAAATGTGCCCGATTTTTCGTGATGATCATAAAGAGTTTCTTTTAATTTTCTAAAATCTATTAACATTAGCTACGTTATCAGTTAGTTTATTCCAGTGTTTAACCATTTTGTTTGCAAAATTACTATATTTCTTCTATTGTGAATCTTTTCCTCCGCACATTTTATTTATTTCTTGTTATCAGGTGACCTTGCAGTAGAGGGATATCTTCGTAAAGAATTTTTGTTTCCCCAATATTTTCTTTAGACACAAGATCCCGCTTCGTTTTTCGTATCCTTGAGAGAAAATAAATTCAGTTCTCGGAGTCCTTCCTTGTACGGCTGGGTTCACAATGCTGGAATTAATCTGGAAACTCATCTCTGAACTCTCTTGAAATATTATCTTTGTCTTTTTTCTGATATGGAGACCGTAACGGTATAATGAGTTTAAGGCGTGGCCTGACCAACTTCTTACATAAAGTGCTTATTGTGTCTGGGGTTTCGTATGTGAAATTTCTATCTCTGAGTCCTTACATTCTGTTGGTTTGTGGTCATTGCTAATAACCACACCAAGTTCCTTCACTTCGGTAAACTTGACGAATTTTCCAAATATTATTAAATTAAACATAAGGTTCATATTATATATATACATTTTTCTACTATAAATATCATTTGCCACGTCTCTAATCCCACGGATAATCCCTCAAGACGTTCTTCATCCGCTTACTATCGTCTCTGGATGTGCTCTTTCATTCTTACTTTTATATCCCCAGCAAACCTGGAGATCTTTACCACTGAACCTGTCTCTAAATTAATGATAAAGGTTCTCAAGAGAATGAGGCCAAGAATCAATCCCAGTGGCATCCCACTTGCTAACCCCATCAAGCCAGACACCTTACCTTCTGGTACTTCCTTTGCTTTGTTTGTAAGCCAGACTTAAATTCAACATAATTCAGTACCAATACCACGAGACTTAGCTTCTGAAAGCAATATTGTCTGCGGTACCTTACCAGAATTTTCTCGAAACAAACTAAACCATATCAGATGGTATGAGTGCAAAAATGCTCTATGAAAGTGCGCGTTCATATGCACTATATCTGTGTTCATATACCTCCCCGGTGTGACAGCTTGTTCAGGAGAATTGCTGACTGGGTAATGTGAGCCTGACGGGATGTGACCGGTCTAGACTCCATTGATCATGAACGAGAGACGAAGGATATTCGATTACTGTTCTCTCTTCTGTCATTCGTTCTGCATCTGGTCTCAACACAGCTTCTCCAATAAACTCAGACTGGTACAAAATATCTCAGTGGGGTACACAAAATCTTGTTAAGTTTAATGTCACTAGGACGCAGTTTCTACCCATCTCTCAATCGAAAACTCCTCACAACTCTCGTGTTTCTTTTGACGCTTCTGTAATTCCACCTCTTGACTCAACGAACATACTTGGCATTACTGTAACATCCATTCTTTCTTGGAAATCCCACATTACAGGAATACCTAAGTCTGGCTCTAAGAAACTGGGCGTCCTGTTTAGATGCTGAAACTTCTCTTCTGAGCAGCTGATTCGTTTATACAAGGGATTGATTCGTCCTTGCATGGAGGACTGCATGGTTCTAGCACTGTATTCTTACTTGACAGAGTTGAGTCGGAAGCAGTCCGCTTTATGAACTGTCCCAGGCTAATTTCCACACTTGACCCCCTTGCCCTACGCGGCATTGTTGGTTCACTTTCTCTCTTCTATAGATATGACTGTTTTATCTCCCGAGAGCTGGCTGCTTGCGTGCCCCTACCAATAGCTAGATCACACAATACTCGGTGAGCTGCTGCATCACATGATTATTGTGTGGCCATCAGCAACTCAAGGGTGGGTCGTTTTGATACCTGCTTCTTTCCCTACACCTCGAAGCTCTGGAACTCTCTACCTTCTCATGTCTTTCCTCAGTAACTATGACCTGGCACATTTCAAAAGACAGTTCCATCACGTCCTCAAAAATTCGTAAATACTTTCCCTTGTCTTTTCTTTTTCCGTTTCATAATTCTCTCTATATTTCAAGTAAGGCCCGGACTTGATGTGGACTTTTGTCCCTGACTGGAGCCTTCAACATGAAAAAGAAGAAATATCACGGGCAACATAGTTAGGTGGTCACCGTACCCAGCTACCACGAAAAAGGTACGCTGTTCGAATCCTTGCTATTAGAGAGCATTATGTGTTCTATGAAAGTGGAAGTTTATATGCATTGTATTCGTATATATGTATAAACGGATTCTTTTATTTTGTCGGTTATTCAGTTTGTTTATGGATTTCTTTTTAAAGCTACATCTGAGCCGGTTGATATGTTCAGACCTAGTTCTGTAAGATACCTTGATAATTGGTGGTTAGCTGCTTTTGTAAGCTTGAGCTTATCCTCTTCTTTGATTACCAGTATCATGCTCATCTGGAAGGCTGGAAACGTACCCTTGCGTTCAAAGTTGAAGCATATGTTTGTTTAAGATTAATGTTTAACATCAGTTTTCCATGTTCTAGCAACGGTCCAACAGGATTCTTAATTTTTCCGTTTGTTTTTTCGTTTTTGAAACAATGCCTTTGGACTCCTTATGACGTTTTGTGCTATTTTGTTCATGTTTGTGTTTATTACTCGTTATCTTTCTCTTGCATTCTTTTAGTAAATTTTCGTATTCAGTATAGACCGTACGGTTAACTGGTGAGCTTTGTTTTTCATTAGTATTTTCTTTGGAACATTTGTTATTCTGAGGAGATAAATGATAATTCAGAACCACTCATAATGAGATCAGAAGTCCATAAAGGATGGGTAAGGCTAGTTCAGACATCATGGAATTTCAGAGTAGCGATAACAGGAGTCTCGGAGCGTGCATGATATTGGTGACAACATGTACTAACCTGGTGGAGAGAGTAAGAATAAAACATAATGTCAATAGAGACAAAAGTTTTCGAAGTATCACGCCTAAACAAGGTTTCTTTTTGTCAATCTATTACGCTCAAGGAGCGACAGATCTGAATAAGGAATGGAATTAACATTGACTTGCGAAATGTTTTCGAGTCAATCGTGTCATGACCGTCCTATCCTGAATAAGAGCAATAGCAGTGTGAGATCGTCCGTTGTACATCGTGGAAGAGAAATGATCGGGAGAATCACTTTAATATGAATGAAGAGCTGGGGGAATGATGATTAGTCCGAAAGCTATAAGAACGTACAAGTGGTCGAGGTGAACAGATCTTTCTAGCATAAATAGCAAACTCCGGAGACATAATATGTACTCCGTTTTTCCATCACTTGATAAGGAACAGAACAGAAAATTTAGGACTCGGTGTGGGATCCAGAATGATGTATGTCAACATGATTAGTTTCCTTGCTTGGACAGGGTTTGGATCTGCCGATCCTTGCTGGTGAGACAAGATATATCAAATCCGGCCACGTAAAACACCAGGAGTTTCATTAGAGATACACTGAGCCTGAGTATGTCCAGCACTGACATAATGATCGACATCAGAGATAGGCTGGTCTTGGCGGGGTTTATCTTTGCCGTATAGGCCGAAGAGTAGAGAGTCGCCTGTCGACCGAACAGTTGCTTTATTGATGAAACACTGGACATCGGGGATGTTCCTCTCCCAAGAGGTATTGCCAGACGCGATGGCATGGCGCATGACACTCGAGATTCTGAAATCCCAGTGTCCCACTATACCATCACTTTAATTGAAAAATCACTGGGAAAATAGACACGGAAATTAATCTTTTCATATCATTTCAAACCATCATGAACGACTCTGTGTTAATCCTTCCGCTGACCTTTTTAAATACATAATTTCTTTTCTTTTTGTGTGTATGTGAATTACTGCAAGAACATTACTTGAAGGATGGTTTCCTACAATGAACTTTACATAGGTTACATAGAGCAGTGACAGCATGGTTGCTGAACTATGAACTAGTAATTAAAAGAACGACTTCTGAAATAAAACGTCGACAAATTAAGTGATTCTCGAAAGCTGTAACTGCAGTACCAGCTAATTTATGGGAACGAGTTCACAATAACGAATGAGGCGACCAATAAGAGTAAGTAACGAGTAAATGAATCTGCAAAATGAAATCCACTCAAGATATCGACAAAGACTTTGCCAAGGTTCGGGTGCATTTGAAGTATCTTGATGGGATGCACATGAGAAAGATTTACTCATACGTACATATAGAGATGATATCATCTGTTGACTTGCGAGGCCAGTAATCCTGCAACTGTTCATAATGATTCCTTTACAGATTTATGTATCATAAGCAAGATCCAGAACCTTGAGGAAAGTTCGTTGCTCATTTCTTCAAAGCCAAGCATTACACCAGGGCAGACCCATCTCGGCAAAGAAATCTTAAACTGGTCTTTTTTTGACATGGGAAACACGAAGAAAAGCTCGCCTCTGATTTACTGGATGAATTTTACTTCTCAAGATTACTCCAGGACCTCTTGGTTAGAAAGCCATGGCGCTACATAGGTTCTATTTCCAGAGGCACCTGCAGCCTAAGGCTGCGCTACTTCCAATAGCAGGGAAATATGGGCTCCTTTAGAGAGTGAAGTTCTTTGGCGAGACTGTATTTCCGGTGATACAACCTCACGAAAGGAAACTATTCCCTTGCGATATAACTTCATGCAGGCGGAGGTCGATGACATCCATATTTGATGACATCAGAATAAATTGGATCAGACCTGTTACTGAAGACTCTCATGCCGGTCATGACTAGGGTATGAGTGGGAACGACAGCCATCTCCCTCATAGAACATCTACTGACGTGATAATTTTAATACATAAGCAGGTGAACTAAGGATTGAGCTCTTACGTTGAGGGGAACCAGCGAGCTCGCTTACTCTGTGATTTTTCTGTCTAAAAGTAGAGTTGGCATTTGTGAAAATTTCAAGAGAGTAGCTATAAATGACACGGAATTGTTTCAGGAAGCAAATGGTGGCAAGGGCTTCAAGCTACCTCAATAAATGATTCTGTCTGCTGACGTTCACCATCCTTCGTCTGCATCAGGTCGGCTCCCAAACTTTTTGTGGAAGCATCAGTAGCTAAAATTAAGTGCTTAGAGAGATCAGGGAAGCGTCAGACGGGAATAGACAGAAACTGAGATCTTAGGTTGTGAAAGGAAGTCTGTTGTAGTTTTCGTGGAGATAAAGGGAGTTTCCTCTGCAAGCAGGCAATCAAAGGATTAGTAACCTTAGCGGCAAAGTCACGAAGGAAGGAGGGAACTGTAAACCCCGGCAAGACTAAGGTGGATCTCACGTGATCTACACACTTGGGGAAGGAAAGTCGTTCAAAACTTTATTTCTGTTATCACATATGGAGGCTCAGAGCATCAACTTTATGTTCCAAGAAAAAAAAAATTTTCCTTTTCTCCACAATAATCTAAATTTGGTAAACTTAAGCTTGAGACCAAATCGTGTATCATATCAAAGACTTGCCCTACGTAGTTTTTGAAAGTTATTCGACTCATTCATGATAATCACTCTATCAAAGTACAACCTGAGGGTGCCACTTATCATATCCTTCAGAAAGTGTTTATAAATGTAAAGAATGTTATGAGAACATTCCAAAGAGCCACGGTCATGCATCGAAGTCAGAGTGTGCGCCAAAGGTTGAAAAAGCAATATATTTCTTATTGAAATGTGATATGTCATATTGCCAGGATACTTAACAAGATCAATATGGAACAGCACAGTTACTTTTATTGTTGTTGTTGCTGTTGTTGACTGGAGGTGTTTCGACAGAAACTGGATATGATATCTGTGCGTTATTGTGACTACATTCGGACGCCTTATATATATATATATATATATATATATATATATATATATATATATATATATATATATATATATATATATATATATATATATATATATATATATATATATATATATATATATATATATATATGTATAGGGATAGGGGATAGGGGAGAAAGAATACTTCCCACGTATTCCCTGCGTGTCGTAGAAGGCGACTAAAAGGGAAGGGAGCGGGGGGCTGGAAATCCTCCCCTCTCGTTTTTTTTTTAATTTTCCAAAAGAAGGAACAGCGAAGAGGGCCAGGTGAGGATATTCCCTCAAAGGCCCAGTCCTCTGTTCTTAACGCTACCTCGCTATCGCGGGAAATGGCGAATAGTACGAAAAAAAAAAAAAAAATATATATATATATATATATATATATATATATATATATATATATATATATATATATATATATATATATATATACACATATATATACATATATATATATTTTTTTTTTTTTTTTTTTTTTATACTTTGTCGCTGTCTCCCGCGTTTGCGAGGTAGCGCAAGGAAACAGACGAAAGAAATGGCCCAACCCCCCCCCAGACACATGTACATACACACGTCCACACACGCAAATATACATACCTACACAGCTTTCCATGGTTTACCCCAGACGCTTCACATGCCTTGCTTCAATCCACTGACAGCACGTCAACCCCTGTATACCACATGACTCCAATTCACTCTATTTCTTGCCCTCCTTTCACCCTCCTGCATGTTCAGGCCCCGATCACACAAAATCTTTTTCACTCCATCTTTCCACCTCCAATTTGGTCTCCCTCTTCTCCTCGTTCCCTCCACCTCCGACACATATATCCTCTTGGTCAATCTCTCCTCACTCATTCTCTCCATGTGCCCAAACCATTTCAAAATACCCTCTTCTGCTCTCTCAACCACGCTCTTTTTATTTCCACACATCTCTCTTACCCTTACGTTACTTACTCGATCAAACCACCTCACACCACACATTGTCCTCAAACATCTCATTTCCAGCACATCCATCCTCCTGCGCACATCTCTATCCATAGCCCACGCCTCGCAACCATACAACATTGTTGGAACCACTATTCCCTCAAACATACCCATTTTTGCTTTCCGAGATAATGTTCTCGACTTCCACACATTTTTCAAGGCTCCCAAAATTTTCGCCCCCTCCCCCACCCTATGATCCACTTCCGCTTCCATGGTTCCATCCGCTGACAGATCCACTCCCAGATATCTAAAACACTTCACTTCCTCCAGTTTTTCTCCATTCAAACTCACCTCCCAATTGACTTGACCCTCACCCCTACTGTACCTAATAACCTTGCTCTTATTCACATTTACTCTTAACTTTCTTCTTTCACACACTTTACCAAATTCAGTCACCAGCTTCTGCAGTTTCTAACATGAATCAGCCACCAGCTCTGTATCATCAATGAACAACAAGTGACTCACTTCCTAAGCTCTCTCATCCCCAACAGACTTCATACTTGCCCCTCTTTCCAAAACTCTTGCATTCACCTCCTTAACAACCCCATCCATAAACAAATTAAACAACCATGGAGACATCACACACCCCTGCCGCAAACCTACATTCACTGAGAACCAATCACTTTCCTCTCTTCCTACACGTACACATGCCTTACATCCTCGATAAAAACTTATCACTGCTTCTAACAACTTGCCTCCCACACCATATATTCTTAATCCCTTCCACAGAGCATCTCTATCAACTCTATCATATGCCTTCTCCAGATCCATAAATGCTACATACAGATCCATTTGCTTTTCTAAGTATTTCTCACATACATTCTTCAAAGCAAACACCTGATCCACACATCCTTTACCATTTCCGAAACCACACTGCTCTTCCCCAATCTGATGCTCTGTACATGCCTTCACCCTCTCAATCAATACCCTCCCATATGATTTACCAGGAATACTCAACAAACTTATACCTCTGTAATTTGAGCACTCACTCTTATCCCCTTTGCCTTTGTACAATGGCACAATGCACGCATTCCGCCAATCCTCAGGCACCTGACCATGAGTCATACATACATTAAATAACCTTACCAACCAGTCAACAATACAGTCACCCCCTTTTTTAATAGATTCCACTGCAATACCATCCAAACCTGCTGCCTTGCCGGCTTTCATCTTCCGCAAAGCTTTTACCACTTCTTCTCTGTTTACCAAATCATTTTCCCTAACCCTCTCACTTTGCACACCACCTCGACCAAAACACCCTATATCTCCCACTCTATGATCAAACACATTCAACAAACCTTCAAAATACTCACTCCATCTCCTTCTCACATCACCACTAGTTGTTATCACCTCCCCATTAGCGCCCTTCACTGAAGTTCCCATTTGCTCCCTTGTCTTATGCACTTTATTTATCTCCTTCCAGAACATCTTTTTATTCCCCCTAAAATTTAATGATACTCTCTCACCCCAACTCTCATTTGCCCTCTTTTCCACCTCTTGCACCTTTCTCTTGACCTCCTGTCTCTTTCTTTTATACATCTCCCACTCAATTGCATTTTTTCCCTGCAAAAATCGTCCAAATGCCTCTCTCTTTTCTTTCACTAATAATCTTACTTCTTCATCCCACCACTCACTACCCTTTCTAATCAACCCACCTACCACGCTTCTCATGCCACAAGCATCTTTTGCGCACTCCATCACTGATTCCATATAAATATATATATATATATATATATATATATATATATATATATATATATATATATATATATATATATATATATATATATATATATATATATATATATATATATATATTTATATATATATATATATATGATAAGAAGTAGTGGTGATGTGAGAAGGAGATGGAGTCAGTACTTTGAAGGTTTGTTGAATGTGTTTGATGATAGAGTGGTAGATATAGGGTGTTTTGGTCGAGGTGGTGTGCAAAGGGAGAGGGTTAGGGAGAATGATTTGGTAAACAGAGAAGAGGTAGTAAAAGCTTTGCGGAAGATGAAAGCCGGCAAGGCGGCGGGTTTGGATGGTATTACAGTGGAATTTACCAAAAAAGGGGTGACTGTATTGTTGACTGGTTGGTAAGGTTATTTGATGTATGTATGACTCTTGGTGAGGTGCGTGAGGATTGGCGGAATGCTTGCATAGTGCCATTGTACTAAGGCAAAGGGTATAAAAGTGAGTGCTCAAATTACAGAGGTATAAGTTTGTTGAGTATTCTTGGTAAATTATATGGGAGGGTATTGATTGAGAGGGTGAAGGCATGTACAGAGCATCAGATTGGGGAAGAGCAGTGTGGTTTCAGAAGCTGTAGAGGATGTGTGGATGAGGTGTTTGCTTTGAAGAATGTATGTGAGAGATACTTAGAGAAGCAAATGGATTTGTATGTAGCACTTATGGATCTGGAGAAGGCATATGAAAGAGTTGATAGAGATGCTCTGTGGAAGATATTAAGAATATATGGTGTGGAAAGCAAGTTGTTAAAAGCAGTGAAAAGTTTTATCGAGGATGTAAGGCATGTGTACGTGTAGGAAGAGAGGAAAGTGATTTGTTCTCATTGAATGTAGGTTTACGGCAGGGGTGTGTGATGTCTCCATGGTTGTTTAATTTGTTTATGGATGGGGTTGTTAGGGAGGTGAATGCAAGAGTTTTGGAAAGAGGGGCAAGTATGCAGTCTGTTGTGGATGAGAGAGCTTGGGAAGTGAGTCAGTTGTTGTTCGCTGATGATACAGCGCTGGTGGCTGATTCGGGTGTGAAAACTGCAGAAGCTGGTGACTGAGTTTGGTAAACTGTGTGAAAGAAGAAAGTTGAGAGTAAATGTGAATAAGAGCACGGTTATTAGGTACAGTAGGGTTGAGGGACAAGTCACTTGGGAGGTAAGTTTGAATGGAGAAAACTGGAGGAAATAAAGTGTTTTAGATATCTGGGATTGGAACTGGCAGCGGATGGAACCATGGAAGTGGAAGTGAATTATAGGGTGGTGGAGGGGGCCAAAGTTCTGGGAGCGTTGAAGAATGTGTGGAAGTCGAGAACATTATCTCGGAAAGCAAAAATGGCTATGTTTGAAGGAACAGTGGCTCCAACAATGTTATATGGTTGCGAGGCGTGGGCTATAGATAGAGTTGTGCGGAGGAGGGTGGATGTGCTGGAAATGAGATGTTTGGGGACAATATGTGGTGTGAGGTGGTTTGATCGAGTAAGTAATAATAGGGCAAGAGAGATGTGTGGTAATAAAAAGAGTGTGGTTGAGAGAGCAGAAGAGGGTGTTTTGAATTAGGTTGGTCACATGGAGAGAATGAGTGAGGAAAGATTGACCAAGAGGATGTATGTGTTGGAGGTGGAGGGAACGAGGAGAAGTGGGAGACCTAATTGGAGGTGGAGAGATGGAGTGAAAAAGATTTTGAGTGATCGGGGCCTGAACATGCAGGAGGGTGAAAGGCGTGCAAGGAATAGAGTGAATGGGAACGATATGGTATACCGGGGTCGACGTGCTGTCAATAGATTGAACCAGGGCATGTGAAGCGTCTCGGGTAAACCATGAAAAGTTTTTTGATGCCTTAATGTGGAAAGGGAGAAGTGGTTTCGGTGCACTATACATGACAGCCAGAGACTGAGTGTGAACGAATGTGGCCTTTGTTGTCTTTTCCTAGCGCTACCTCGCGCACATGCGGGGGGAGGGGGTTGTCATTTCCTGTGTGGTGGGGTGGTGATTGGAATGAATAAGGGCAGACAGTATGAATTATGTACATATCTTAATATGTATATGTCTGTTTTTGTATATATGTGTTGTGATATATAGGTATGTATATGTGCGTGGTTGGACGTGTATGTGGGTGGGTTGAGCCATAAATAATAAATTCATATATATATATATATATATATATATATATATATATATATATATATATATATATATATATATATATATATATATATATATATATATATATATACTTAAAAGAAATGATTCGTATGGCTTAGGAAATGATAAAGATGGGGCATTCCAGAGGGAAGTACTGAGCCCAGTATGTCTTGTATCAATCTATCACCTGATTTACGACTCTAGTGCAGCAAATGACAAGGAGGTATGGATATGGGCTTAACGTTGCCTTCAAACTAAATGAAATGCTAAAGATATCTTCTAGGTCCCCGATGATTCCTTGGAAAGAGATGTGGTATGACAGCACTTTTGAATTAAAGCGAGAGAGGTTTTTCTGGCGTCAGGATAGTCTGTCTCAAGGACAGATTGTTCTAGATTATAATCTGGAAATTATGTTGATGAAACCGTGTTCACCGGCAACGAGAAAGAGGTAACAAGTGTGCTTGACAACTGATGCTGAAGCTCTACTACAGTCGGAATCAGCAACATAAATTGCTTTTAGAAAGAAAAATGTCCTCGTTGCACCTGTGGACCAGGTTTACGGTACCATCCAAGATGGTGAAATCACCTCAGGCAGTGAATATACCATGAGTTAAACTAGAAGCGGGTATGGAAATACAGTTTCGTCAAAGAAGCATCTCGATGTTTGAGGGTTAAAGAGAAACAAAATAATCGAGCGTCGTCTGTCAAATGCTCTTCAGCTTTCTCTCCTTTAATCGAATTATGTAAGGGTTATGTACGGTTGGTGAAGGAGGTCATTTGCCATTGGAAGCAGCTGCACAAGTAATAGGATGCGATACAACCGTATTCCTCGTTATCAATTGAGGCAAGTCGACGTGAACAGCATAGCCTGCGCCAACAGCAAGTGAAGGTCTTAGAGGGATGGTTATTGAGTGAACCTGGTATATTTTGCGCATTCCTTGTAGGACACGGATTTCATTCGTTTGCAGGTTTACAACTAGACCTATGCCTTTTATAGTTTGGAATTTGCTGCTCCTTTTGCTGCTGGGGTTGTTATGATAACCATGAGTCACCGAGGGCCATCATACAACAATCCTCTTAAAAGAAAAGCGTACTAACTATAATTCGCTACCCAGTGACCACATTTCACGTTCAGTCACTCATGGTTTTACAGTCTGTACACAGGTCATGATGTAAGTATTGCGTCAGAGCTGCAATAGAGCGATAAAGCATATATAAGACATCAGGGGACGTTTATATAAACTTTTTGAGAGAATTAAATGGCAACAGCGGCCTTGAAACGTGACACGTCCGGAGATTAAATGCGGAAATGTTTTCGTTCGCTCCTTCCACCACCACCCCAGTCTGGCCAGACAATAAGTTGATTATTGTTATTTTTTTGCATTAACTTGTCGTTGTTTAGGGACATTTGATATTCCTGAAAGCATGTGTATGTAATATGGACCACGGAGGGCCATTTACACATGCCGGGTTAATTGTTAGCCAACCCCACCACACTACTGTCGTCAAGGGTGAATCCATGAATCTCTCCATAACATATAGGGTGTATGCTATTCAATTTTTACGTTTTTTCGTAGCTGATATAATGTGATTTACATCTTTTGAATATACCCTGTAGAAATTAGTACTTCGGTTTCCTTCGTTTCTCCCAGATATACTTTGGTGTGGGTGAAGGTATCCGAAGCTGCATGGAAAGGGCAAGATGTAGGTGTGGGTGACAACGCTTCATGATGCAGGTAGTCAGAGAGTGAGTAATATGAAAACAACATTGACCGTAACCCGAGTAAAACGTCACCTTGGGAAAGTATAGTCAGGGGTTCTGCCAGGTTGTCCACTATACAACAATTACCCAAGGGAAAAGACAGGTAAACAGATCGATAAACATGAAGAAGTGTACCAGGGACACCACAATGCATGAGATAAGAGGATAACAACTGGAAATTCATGATGTGTCTAATATCCTGTAGTGTTCAGCCTCTACGATTGATCCGTTGAAGCTGAGTCAAGGACCATATTAGTAGGGACACCACGACAAGAGGCATTAACATATGGGCCATACAGTGTGGATGAATAGTCATCAAAGGACAAGGAGAATACACTAATATCATAGCAGTAGGGAATATATCATTCATAGGAGAGAATCTGCTGGTTGTCGGGATGGCAAGCATCAGAGGTGAAGATGTAAGACATATGTGCGCTACATGAAGCGCAGGTATTCCCCTAACATTCTAGGAATAGCAGAATTGTTGAAAGGGGCTTAACGGGGAGCGTTCGGGATCTGACGTGAGAGAGTGAGGGGACTGCATCGGCAGTTTTGTTACTCATTCTTTTTCTGCAGTAAGTACAATCTGGATGCAAACCACAGTTAAGAGGTTCCTACTTGTGTGCCTAACGAGACATGGCTAGGGAGGTTTCGTTGCCAATGTATGTAGGCCGAAGAGCATTCGATTACTTGAAATGGAATGGCCGTTTCCCTGTTATGGGTTCTGGTAACTGAAGCGTCAACGTTCCTATTTTTTACACATGGGGTGGGGATTCGAATCCTTCCTGTGAAGTACTTTGTACACACACACACACACACACACACACACACACACACACACACACACATATGTGTATATATATTATATATATATATATATTATTATATATATATATGTAAATATATATATATATATATAATATATATATATATATATATATATGTATATATATATATATATATATATATATATATATATATATATATATATATATATATATATATATATATATATATATATATATATTCTTTCATACCTGTTCATTCAATTTTCTCCCCCTTGCCTTTATACATTATATGAGGATTCTCCAATCTTCAGGCGCCCCACTACGATTCAGACATGCAATGAAAATCCTATCTAACCAATCAACGATTGTCCAATCACATGTTTACCAAATGGCGTCCTAGCTTCGTCTCTTCGATGTATATCAACTGACTGTTATATTCCTCTCTTGTGTCTCCCCTGATGATGTGATTATTATACGAAAGTGCACTTGGGAACTTTTCGTGTTTCATTTTCCCCGTGGACTTATAGGAATATCTTGATCACGCGCAAAATTGTGATCCTTTCCAATATATATATATATATATATATATATATATATATATATATATATATATATATATATATATATATATATATATATATATATATATATATTTATTTTTTTTTTTTATTATACTTTGTCGCTGTCTCCCGCGTTTGCGAGGTAGCGCAAGGAAACAGACGAAAGAAATGGCCCAACCCCCCCCCCCATACACATGTATATACATACGTCCACACACGCAAATATACATACCTACACAGCTTTCCATGGTTTACCCCAGACGCTTCACATGCCCTGCTTCAATCCACTGACAGCACGTCAACCCCGGTATACCACATCGCTCCAATTCACTCTATTCCTTGCCCTCCTTTCACCCTCCTGCATGTTCAGGCCCCGATCACACAAAATATTTTTCACTCCATCTTTCCACCTCCAATTTGGTCTCCCTCTTCTCCTTGTTCCCTCCACCTCCGACACATATATCCTCTTGGTCAATCTTTCCTCACTCATCCTCTCCATGTGCCCAAACCACTTCAAAACACCCTCTTCTGCTCTCTCAACCACGCTCTTTTTATTTCCACACATCTCTCTTACCCTTACGTTACTCACTCGATCAAACCACCTCACACCACACATTGTCCTCAAACATCTCATTTCCAGCACATCCATCCTCCTGCGCACAACTCCATCCATAGCCCACGTCTCGCAACCATACAACATTGTTGGAACCACTATTCCTTCAAACATACCCATTTTTGCTTTCCGAGATAATGTTCTCGACTTCCACACATTTTTCAAGGCCCCCAGAATTTTCGCCCCCTCCCCCACCCTATGATCCACTTCCGCTTCCATGGTTCCATCCGCTGCCAGATCCACTCCCAGATATCTAAAACACTTCACTTCCTCCAGTTTTTCTCCATTCAAACTCACCTCCCAATTGACTTGACCCTCAACCCTACTGTACCTAATAACCTTGCTCTTATTCACATTTACTCTTAACTTTCTTCTTCCACACACTTTTCCAAACTCAGTCACCAGCTTCTGCAGTTTCTCACATGAATCAGCCACCAGCGCTGTATCATCAGCGAACAACAACTGACTCACTTCCCAAGCTCTCTCATCCCCAACAGACTTCATACTTGCCCCTCTTTCCAAAACTCTTGCATTTACCTCCCTAACAACCCCATCCATAAACAAATTAAACAACCATGGAGACATCACACACCCCTGCCGCAAACCTACATTCACTGAGAACCAATCACTTTCCTCTCTTCCTACACGTACACATGCCTTACATCCTCGATAAAAACTTTTCACTGCTTCTAACAACTTTCCTCCCACACCATATATTCTTAATACCTTCCACAGAGCATCTCTATCAACTCTATCATATGCCTTCTCCAGATCCATAAATGCTACATACAAATCCATTTGCTTTTCTAAGTATTTCTCACATACATTCTTCAAAGCAAACACCTGATCCACACATCCTCTACCACTTCTGAAACCACACTGCTCTTCCCCAATCTGATGCTCTGTACATGCCTTCACCCTCTCAATCAATACCCTCCCATATAATTTACCAGGAATACTCAACAAACTTATACCTCTGTAATTTGAGCACTCACTCTTATCCCCCTTGCCTTTGTACAATGGCACTATGCACGCATTCCGCCAATCCTCAGGCACCTCACCATGAGTCATACATACATTAAATAACCTTACCAACCAGTCAACAATACAGTCACCCCCTTTTTTAATAAATTCCACTGCAATACCATCCAAACCTGCTGCCTTGCCGGCTTTCATCTTCCGCAAAGCTTTCACTACCTCTTCTCTGTTTACCAAATCATTTTCCCTAACCCTCTCACTTTGCACACCACCTCGACCAAAACACCCTATATCTGCCACTCTATCATCAAACACATTCAACAAACCTTCAAAATGCTCACTCCATCTCCTTCTCACATCACCACTACTTGTTATCACCTCCCCACTTGCGCCCTTCACCGAAGTTCCCATTTGCTCCCTTGTCTTACGCACTTTATTTACCTCCTTCCAGAACATCTTTTTATTCTCCCTAAAATTTAATGATACTCTCTCACCCCAACTCTCATTTGCCCTTTTTTCACCTCTTGCACCTTTCTCTTGACCTCCTGTCTCTTTCTTTTATACATCTCCCACTCAATTGCATTTTTTCCCTGCAAAAATCGTCCAAATGCCTCTCTCTTCTCTTTCACGAATACTCTTACTTCTTCATCCCACCACTCACTACCCTTTCTAATCAACCCACCTCCCACTCTTCTCATGCCACAAGCATCTTTTGCGCAATCCATCACTGATTCCCTAAATACATCCCATTCCTCCCCCACTCCCCTTACTTCCATTGTTCTCACCTTTTTCCATTCTGTACTCAGTCTCTCCTGGTACTTCATATATATATATATATATATATATATATATATATATATATATATATATATATATATATATATATATATATATATATATATATATATTATGGAAACGGGGGGCTGGAAATCCTCCCTTCTCGTTTTCTTTTTTTAATTTTCCAAAAGAAGGAACAGAGAAGGGGGCCAGGTGAGGGTATTCCCTGAAAGGCCCAGTCCTCTGTTCTTAACGCTACCTCGCTAACGCACGAAATGGCGAATTGTATAAAAAAGATATATATACACACACAATATATATATATATATATATATATATATATATATATATATATATATATATATATATATATATATATATATATATATATATATATATATATATATATATATCTTTTTTTTTTTTATAATTTATTTGTTATACTTTGTCGCTGTCTCCCGCGTTAGCGAGGTAGCGCAAGAAAACAGACGAAAGAATGGCCCAACCCACTCACATACTCATGTGTATACATACATGTCCACACACGTACATGTACATACCTATACATCTCAACGTATACATATATATACACACACAGACATATACATATATATACACACACAGACATATACATATATGCACATGTACATAATTCATACTGTCTGCCCTTATTCATTCCCGTCGCCACCCCGCCACACATGAAATAACAACCCCCTCCCCCTTCATGTGCGCGAGGTAGCGCTAGGAAAAGCCAACAAAGGCCATATTCGTTCACACTCAGTCTCTAGCTGTCATGTATAATGCACCGAAACCACAGCTCCCTTTCCACATCCAGGCCCCACAAAGCTCTCCATGGTTTACCCCAGACGCTTCACATGCCCTGGTTCAATCCATTGACAGCACGTCGACACCGGTATACCACATCGTTCCCATTCACTCCATTCCTTGCACGCCTTTCACCCTCCTGCATGTTGAGGCCCCGATCACTCAAAATCTTTTTCACTCCATCTTTCCACCTCCAATTTGGTCTCCCACTTCTCGTTCCCTCAATCTCTGACACATATATCCTCTTTGTCAATCTTTCCTCACTCATTCTCTCAATTTGACCAAATCATTTCAAAACACATCTTCTGCTCTCTCAACCACATTCTTTTTATTACCACACATCTCTCTTACTCTTTCATTACTTACTCGAAACCACCTCACACCACATTTTGTCCTCAAACATCTCATTTCCAACACATCTACCCTCCTCCGCACAACTCTATCTATAGCCCACGCCTCGCAACCATATAACATTGTTGGAAACACTATTCCTTCAACCATACCCATTTTTGCTTTCCAAGATAACGTTCTCGACTTCCACTCATTTTTCAACGCTCCCAGATTTTTGGCCCCCTCCCTCACCCTATGATTCACTTCTGCTTCCACGGTTCCATCCGCTGCCAAATCCACTCCCAGATATCTAAAACACTTCACTACCTCCAGTTTTTCTCCATTCAAACTTACCTCCCAAGTGACTTGTCTCTCAACCCTACTGTATCTAATAATTTTGCTCTTATTCACATTTACTCTTAACTTTCTTCTTTAACACACTTTACCAAACTCAGTCACCAGCTTCTGCAGTTTCTCACCCGAATCAGCGAACAGTGCCGTATCATCAGCGAACAATAACTGATTCACTTCCCAAGCTCTCTCATCCACAACAGACTGCATACTTGCAGTCAGTGTTTCCGTGTTCATGAACCACTGACCCACACATGTAATTTTCATCCATTTCTTTATCGGTGAATTCATTTATCTAATTCATGATGTCTCTAGTGACGTACCCTCCTGAGGAAGGTCGCCTGGTCGTATATTACGGGGTTTGATTATTCCACCGCGAATGAACGTTGTTTGCGTGTTGAGTTCTGAAAAGGAATGAAATTGGTCGTAAATCTGCGCTAATTGACGTAATTCCTGCAAGCAGATGACCTGTTTGCGTGCGAGCATAAGACGACTTCACTAGTCATATTATGATCTTCATTTTCCTGTTGACCAGCACTATACGAAAACGTCTGGATTCTCACGAATAATTCGAAAGTGTTGTGTAATTCACTATTGGACTGTTTGATATGCATATTCTTGTTATCAATGAAGCATTGTTTCTGTGCAAAACTGGGACATCTTTTATTTCTCTAAGTGAAGGTTAACCTCGATATCGATCACTTTCCCAGATACCGTACTAAACATAGACACTGGACGAGAAACTCTGCTCTCAATAAACCAACATATCATTCGAGTTGTATGAAGTTCTTTGAAAGCACATGTGTATATCTCGTCAAGCACTTGTAACCCTCATGTCAACTGATCAAGTAAATTCTCGCAAGGGATGGAAAACTCGGGGAAAAGTAATAGTCCTTTTTTTATGGGAGGTGCAGGAAAGAAGGGTACATGGGAATGAACACCAAGGAAGGTTACGCAGGGGTAACACGAAGGAAGGATAAGTGGGAGATACATGAAGGAAAGGCTTGGGGAATGGCAAGAAGGAAGTATATATGGGGCATACACGAAGAAAGGGCATATGTGAGATACATGAATGAGTGGTACACGAACAGTAAACGAAGAAACGGTGCATAGGAAGAACACGAACCAGTACTTGGAAGATGTATGAATGAATGTTATACGGAAGGTGGATCAAGGAAGGATGCATGGGTGACAAAACAAAGAAAGGGGAAATGTTGATAACACGTATAGTAACTGTACGAGAGGTGCACGAATGAAGGGTACATGGAAGAAACAGGAAGGAGGGGTAAGTGGGGGATACATGTGGAGGGCATGTGGGGAGTTACCGAAGCAAAACTACATGTGAGATACACAAATGAAGGGTGCGAGGCATATGCACGAAGGAAGGATGCATGGGAAATGCACCAGGGAAGGGTGCATAGTAACAACACAAAGGAAGGGTATGAAGAGACACAGGAAGGAACATTATGTGGTTAGTAAACGAAGAAGGGGTACATGGCAGGTATACGAAAGAATTGTACATTTATACTTTCAGTATGGAGCATGAAACTTAGCTCAGAGCAAAAGCACAGTATTATTGTCGGGAGACGAATAAATCACTCGAGGTCTCTGACGTGTTTCCTCTCTTCTTTATCCCTTTGTACCAACCCGGGATTATACAAAGCCTCTCCACGGTTCTTACACTATTCCCTCGTGCCCCACTATAAGGAAGAGATCATTCAAGCTTCTGGGAAAACATTAGGTAGTAATATGTCAGAGGTAGTGCCTTTTACATCCTATGAGGCATGAATAACTGTCTTATTGAGTAAACCCTTATATATCCTTATAACGTCTATGTCCTGTGGACCACTGCTTTTATGGTCTTAGATTTGTGGAACTTTTAACTTACTGAACGGAAGAAGCAGAGTCGGTGCGGAATCGCCCTCATTACTGTGGGTTTCATAATATCGTCGAACCAATGAAGCTCTTGAAATATCCTCGAATTCGCAGAATCCTATACGATTCTAGTCCTGTGCCAAATGTTCTCCGAGATCACTGGCAAGGAAACAGACGAAAGAATGGCCCAACCCACCCACATACACATGTATATAAATAAACGCTTACACACGCACATATACGTACCTATACATTTCATCGTATACATACATATACATACACAGACATGTAGATATATACACATCCACACTTGCCGCATTTATCCATTAAAGTCACCATCCCGCTACGCATAAAATGGCAGTCCCCTCCCCGCGCGCGCAAGAGGTATCGCTAGGAAAAGACAACAAAGGCCACATTCGTTCACACTCAGTCTCTAGCCGTCATGTGCAATGCACCGAAACCACAGCTCCCTTTCCACATCCAGGCCCCGCAAAACTTTCCATGGTTTACCCCGGACGCTTCACATGCCTTGGTTCAATCCACTGACAGCAAGTCAACCCCGGTATACCACATCGTTCCAATTCACTCTATTCCTTGCACACTTTTTACCCTCCTCCATGTTCAGGCCCCGATCACTCAAAATCTTTTTTCACTCCATCCTTCCATCTCCAATATGGTCTCCCACTCCTCCTCGTTCCTTCCACCTCTGACACATATATCCTCTTTGTCAATCTTTCCTCACTCATGCTTTCCATGTGATAAAACCATTTCAATACAACCTCTTCTGCTCTCTCAACCACACTCTTTTTATTACCACACATCTCTCTTACCCTTTCATTACTTACTCGATCAAACCGCCTTAGACCACATATTGTCCTCAAACATTTCATGATAAAACACATCCACCCTCCTCCGCACAACCCTATCTATAGCCCATGCCTCACAACCATATAACATTGTTGGAACCACAGTTCCTTCAAACATATCCATTTCTGCTCTCCGTTGCTCTCCATTTTTGTTCTCGCCTTCCATACATTCTTCAACACTCCCAGAACTTTTGCCCCTTCCCCATCCTGTGACTCACTTCCGCTTCCATGATTCCATCTGCTGCCAAATCCACTCCCGGATATCTAAAACACTTCACTTCCTCCAGTTTTTCTCCATCCAAACTTACCTCCCAAACAACTTGTCCCTCAACCCTTCTGAGCCTAATAATCTTGCTTTATTCACATTCACTCTCAACTTTCTTCTTTCTAACGCCGTACCAAACTCAGTCACCAACTTTTACAGTTTCTCACCCAAATCAGCCAAAAGCGCTGCATCATCAGCGAACAACAACTGACCCACTTCCCAAGCCCTCTCAGCCACAACAGACTGCATACTTGCCCCTCTCTCCAAAATTCTTGCATCTATCTCCCTAACAACTTCATCCATAAACAAATTAAACAGCCATGGAGACATCCCGCACCCCTGCCGCAAACCAACATTTACTGGGAACCAATCACTTTCCTCTCTTCCTATTCGTACACATGCCTTGGCAAAAACTTTTCACTGCTTCTAGCAACTTATCTCCCATACCATATACTCGTAATACCTTCCACAAAGCATCTCTATCAGCTCTTTCATATTCCTTCTCCAGATCCATAAATGCTACATACAAATCCATCTGCTTTTCTAAATATTTCTCACATACATTCTTCAAAGCAAACACCTGATCAACACATCCTTTACCACTTCTGAAACCACACTACTCTTCCCCAATCTGATGCTCCATACTTGCCTTCACCCTCTCAATCATTACCCTCCCATATAATTTCCCAGGAATACTCAACAAACTTATACCTCTGTCATTTGAACACTCACTATGATCCCCTTTGCCCTTATACAGTGGCACTATGCATGCATTCCTCCAAATCTCAGACACTGCACCATGAACCATACATACATTCAATATCCTTACCAACCAATCAAATGCACAGGCAACCCCTTTTTTAATAAATTCCAAAGCATACCATCCACACTCACCGCGTAGCCAGCTTTCATCTTCCGCAAAGCTTTCACTACCTCTTCTCTGTTTACCAAACCATTCTCCCTGACCCTCTCACTTCGCACACCAAATAGACCAAAACACCCTATATACGCCACTCTGTCATCTAACACATTCAACAAACCTTCAGAATACTCTCTCCATCTCCTCACTTCACCACTACTTGTTATTACCTCCCCATTAGCTCCCTTCACCGATGTTCCCATTTGTTCTCTTGTCTTACACACTTTTTTACCTCCTTCCAAAACATCTTTTTTTTTTATTCCCCGTAAAATTTAATGACACTCTCTCACCCAAAGTCTCATTTGCCCTCTTTTTCACCTCTTGCAGCTTTCTCTTGACCTCCTGCCTCTTTCTTTTATATATCTCCCATTCATTTGCAATACTTCCCTGCAAAAATCGACCAAACGCCTCTCTCTTCTCTTTCAAAAACAATCTTACTTCTTCACCCAACCACTCACTACCCTTTCTAATCTGCCCATATCCCACCTTTTTCATGCTACAAGCATCTTTTGCGCAAGCCATCACTGCTTCTCTAAATACATCCCATTCCTCCCCCACTCCCCTTACGTCATTTGCACTCACCTTTTTCCATTCTGCACTCAGTCTCTCCTGGTAGTTCCTCACACAAGCCTCCTTCCCAAGCTCACTTACTTTCACTACTCTCTTCACCCGAACATTCTCTCTTCTTTTCTGAAAGCCTTTACAAATCTTAGCCTTCGCCTCCACAAGATAATGATCAGACATCCCTCCAGTTGCACCTCTGAGCACATTATCATCCAAAATTCTCTCTCTTACGAGCCTATCAATTAACACGTAATCCAATCATGCTCTCTGGCCATTTTTTCTACACTAATACTTATACTTATGTATATATCTCTTTTTAAACCAGGTATTCCCAATCATCAGTCCTTTTTCAGCACACAAATCTACAAGTTCTTCACCATTTCCATTTACAACACTGAACACCCCATGTAAGCGGAACCATGGAAGCGGAAGTGGATCATAGGGTGGGGGAGGGGGCGAAAATTCTGGGAGCCTTGAAGAATGTGTGGAAGTCGAGAACATTATCTCGGAAAGCAAAAATGGGTATGTTTGAAGGAATAGTGGTTCCAACAATGTTGTATGGTTGCGAGGCGTGGGCTATGGATAGAGTTGTGCGCAAGAGGATGGATGTGCTGGAAATGAGATGTTTGAGGACAATGTGTGGTGTGAGGTGGTTTGATCAAGTAACGTAAGTGTAAGAGAGATGTGTGGAAATAAAAAGAGCGTGGTTGAGAGAGCAGAAGAGGGTGTTTTGAAATGGTTTGGGCACATGGAGAGAATGAGTGAGGAAAGATTGACCAAGAGGATATATGTGTCGGAGGTGGAGGGAACGAGGAGAAGTGGGAGACCAAATTGGAGGTGGAAAGATGGAGTGAAAAAGATTTTGAGTGATCGGGGCCTGAACATGCAGGAGGGTGAAAGGAGGGCAAGGAATAGAGTGAATTGGATCGATGTGGTATACCGGGGTTGAGGTGCTGTCAATGGATTGATTCAGGGCATGTGAAGCGTCTGGGGTAAACCATGGAAAGCTGTGTAGGTATGTATATTTGCGTGTGTGGACGTATGTATATACATGTGTATGGGGGTGGGTTGGGCCATTTCTTTCTTCTGTTTCCTTGCGCTACCTCGCAAACGCGGAAGACAGCGACAAAGCAAAATAGATAAATAAATAAATATATATATATATA
Source organism: Panulirus ornatus (assembly GCF_036320965.1). Classification (NCBI taxonomy): domain Eukaryota; kingdom Metazoa; phylum Arthropoda; class Malacostraca; order Decapoda; family Palinuridae; genus Panulirus; species Panulirus ornatus. Next base: position 24,617,956 of record NC_092236.1, read on the forward strand.
TATATATATATATATATATATATATATATATATATATATATATATATATATATATATATATATATATATATATATATATATATATATATATATATACATGTATATATATTTATGTATATATATATATATATATATATATATATATATATATATATATATATATATATATATATATATATATATATATATATACATATATATATATATATATATATATATATATATATATATATATATATATATATATATATATATATATATATATATATATATATATATATATATATATATATATACATATACATATATATATATATATATATATATATATATATATATATATATATATATATATATATATATATATATATATGTATATATATGTATATATATATATATATATATATATATATATATATATATATATATATATATATATATATATATATATATATATATATATATGTATATATACCCCTGGGGATAGGGGAGAAAGAATACTTCCCACGTATTCCCTGCGTGTCGTAGAAGGCGACTAAAAGGGGAGGGAGCGGGGGGCTGGAAATCCTCCCCTCTCAATTTTTTTTTAATTTTCCAAAAGAAGGAACAGAGAAGGGGGCCAGGTGAGGATATTCCCTCAATGGCCCAGTCCTCAGTTCTTAACGCTACCTCGCTAACGCGGGAAATGGCGAATAGTTTGAAAAAAAAAAAAATGTAAATATATATATATATATATATATATATATATATATATATATATATATATATATATATATATATATATATATATATATATATATACATATATATTACCCCTAGGGATAGGGGAGAAAGAATACTTCCCACGTATTTCTTGCGTTTCGTAGAAGGGGCCGGAAAGGGGAGGGAGCGGGGGCCTGGAAATCCTCCCCTCTCGTTTCTAATTTTCCAAAAGAAGGAACAGAGTAAGGGGGTAAGTGAGGATATTTCCTCAAAGTTTTTAACGCTACCTCGCTAACGCGGGAAATGGCGAATAGTATGAAAAAAGAAAAAAGAAAAAAAAATATATATATATATATATATATATATATATATATATATATATATATATATATATATATATATATATTCCCTGGGGATAGGGGAGAAAGAATACTTCTCACGTATTCCCTGCGTGTCGTAGAAGGCGACTAAAAGGGAAGGGAGCGGGGGGCTGGAAATCCTCCCCTCTCGTTTTTTTTTTTTTCCAAAAGAAGGAACAGAGGAGAGGTCCAGGTGAGGATATTCCCTCAAAGGCCCAGTCCTCTGTTCTTAACGCTACCTCGCTATCGCGGGAAATAGCGAATAGTATGAAAAAAAAAAAAAAAAAAAAAATATATATATATATATATATATATATATATATATATATATATATATATATATATATATATATATATATATTCTGGTAAGGTTTTCAGCTTTTACATGACATAACAGTAACAAACCATACATATAAATTTTAAAATTCATAGTACACTCTCCACTATCATACATTATATAAGGTTTTAAGCTTCTATCCTAAATATAACAATTTCAAATCATACAGCTTTTCAGCTTATACACGACATCCAGCATCAGTATTTCATACACTCAAGCTTTTCAGCTTCTCCACAACATCCTCCATCAAAAAACCATAGATATAAGCTTTCTATCTTCTACACGACATCAATCACCAACAAACCTTACAGATAAGCTTGGCAGCTTCTACACGACATCCACCACCAACAAACCATACAGATAAGCTTGGCAGCTTCTACGTGACATTCAACACCAACTTACCAAAAGTAAAAGGCTTTTTAGGTTCCACGCGACACCCGTCATTCCACCACGGTGCTGGGCAACGACAGATACATCTTCAAGTTCCAATGATTTGATTTCCCTGCGCACCCCCAGGACTCTCCCAGCCACTCCACCTTGATCACACAACATCAACTTGCGTTTTCTGTCTTCCTGAAACCGAAGCCTCACTGATGTATTCCCAGTGACTCTGGTTGATTGCATTTCCTCCCCACAGCACTAGCAGCCCTACTGATTCTGCGTGTGCATGGGTGTGTGTGTGTGTGTGTGTGTGTGTGTGTGTGTGTCTTTTTCTCTCAGAGGTGACAGTGTTTTTCTTTTTGTTTTTTATGCCTTTTACTCTTAGCAACTTTGTGATGTTACTGAACCTTTAATTTAATTGTTTTCTGTACAAAGTTTCTGACGATTTCCCTTGAGGGGAAACTATAGAAAAGAAAAAGAGAACCTGTGTTTTCTTCGGCTCTAGTCTTCACCCCCAGACCATCGATCTCTAACCTTTCCCCATCCTCAGGTTTGTCTCTCCTCCCACCTTCCCTACCGTCTGCCTCACCCTCGCTATTCCATTACAATCATTCATGCTTATGTTGTCATGTAATTGCCCTTGAAGGTCGGCCGCTCTCCCTCGCCCCACCCCCTCCACGTGCACTAGCCCTCCTCCCTCCTGCTCTGACCTGCCACTGCTCTTGTATGGGTCTCTAGGACTCACTCTGAGGAGTCGAGAAACGGAGTACCTCGGTGTTACCTGGGCTACAGTTAATCATAGACTTTGCTTAGTCTCTCTCTCTCTCTCTCTCTCTCTCTCTCTCTCTCTCTCTCTCTCTCTCTCTCTCTCTCTCTCTCTCTCTCTCTCTCTCTAAAACAGGGTGCTTAAAGGAAAGGAAGAAGAGGGAGTACTTGAAATGGAAGAGAAGATTGAAGTGTGTACTGATGTATAGTGCAAGTTTTTTTGATGCATATGAGTGATTTTCTGGAAGCGTGGTTTTGGTGCCTTTTTATCGGTGACCCATCTCTCTCTCTCTCTCTCTCTCTCTCTCTCTCTCTCTCTCTCTCTCTCTCTCTCTCTCTCTCTCTCTCTCTCTCTCTCTCTCTCTTGGTGTTTTCAGGAGTTTTACCAAGCGAATAGGATAACATCAAGACCTTTCACCTATTGACATGTCATTCCATAACAGAGAGATCTCTCTACGTGCACCCTATAGCCTCTGAAAGCCATAGTCCCTCTGTAGAACGTGTGCCACAACTGTCCTACGCTAAAGACATCGGCTACGTGCATCAAGACTTTGCTATGACTTTAAGGTGTCGTCGGGAGCACTACGTGGTATGCAAAAGAGAAATACCTTAAAATAATGGATGAACACCAGGCTGGCCCGGAGTGAAAATATAGGACGGGTTGACATGAGACTGATGTGAACTACTTAGGCTATAGTTTGAAGGTCAACTTCATCATGAGTGATAGAGTACCCACAACTAGAGAGAGAGAGAGAGAGAGAGAGAGAGAGAGAGAGAGAGAGAGAGAGAGAGAGAGAGAGAGAGAGAGAGAGAGAGAGAGAGAGAGAGAGAGAGAGAGAGAGAGAGAGAGAGAGAGAGAGAGAGAGAGAGAGAGAGAGAGAGAGAGAGAGAGAGAGAGAGAGAGAGAGAGAGAGAGGACGAAAGTTTACATAGTAGTAGTTTATGGCCACTGAAGTAGGTTAAGACATATGAGAAAAGTGCGTCATGCGAGCAACTATTCCTCAGACTAAGTAATAACTCGTAGTTTTAGGTTTACTCCCGTGTGTAAGCGATGAAACCAGAGGGAAGGCTGGTACTGGAGCGACCACGGCCCCCTTGGGCGACGTATGTGTCCGTCACCATCAAGGGAACGTTTTAAGGTGAACACCCTCTTCCCCAGAATGTTGTTCTGTTGCTTGTGTCTTCTTTGCCTATGGTAGACTGAGCGACGAAATAGTGGCTGAAGGGCGTGTCTGGGGAGTAGAGATGGGTATTGCGTACCAAACAGATGAAATGTAGGATAGAGAGAGAGAGAGAGAGAGAGAGAGAGAGAGAGAGAGAGAGAGAGAGAGAGAGAGAGAGAGAGAGAGAGAGAGAGAGAGAGAGAGAGAGAGAGAGAGAGAGAGAGAGAGAGAGAGAGAGAGAGAGAGAGAGAGAGAGAGAGAGAGAGAGAGAGAGAGAATCTGGCCAATACTAATGAATACCTGTAAGCACACCTCATATTCCACTTCAAACTGTCCCTTCCTTGTCCCACCTCTTTTTCCTCTCCTTTAACCAACCTGTTAAACATGGAAGGGGACAAAGATATATCAAGAAGAAGTTACAGTAAATGTTGATATCAGATAACACGAAGCTAGGTATAGGCTGGCAAGGTTATGGTTTGAATATGGAAGTTATTAAAGCCATCACCAATTGTTGAAACATCTCTCTCTCTCTCTCTCTCTCTCTCTCTCTCTCTCTCTCTCTCTCTCTCTCTCTCTCTCTCTCTCTCTCTCTCTCTCTCTCTCTCTCTCTCTCACACACACACATACACACACACACACACACACACGCACATACACACACACACACGCACACACACACACACACACACACACACACACACACACACACACACACACACACACACACACACACACACACACACACACACACACACACACACATATTTCAACGTCTATATTCACGTGGATACATTTCAGTGAGACTCATTTGGGCAGTTAGTTCGCCTAACCATACACACTGAAGTTAATGGTGACTTGCTTTTCACTGGCTCTTTGGTAACCTGTGTCCAGTACCTCATATCCTTACGATTTAGACCTTACTGTTACATATGAAATTATGTATCAGTAATTTGGCTGGCGTCCTCTCGACTATTGGGCTGCTACTTTTATATGACATTTTCAATATTCCTACACTCGTCACTTGAAAAAAGTCTCAACAGCCTAGAATCATCGACGCTGACTGGTCATCGATCTTGGATCCTCTCACACGAAGGTTTTGAGTGAGTAATGTTTGCACTGACTTTCTCAGTGAAGGATAAGGTTCTGATAATCTCACAACAGGTTGGGCCTTGGCCAAGACCATAGACTTTCTTTGATGTCTTAGATAATTGAATCAGTAGCTGATGAGGCCGTCTGCTGAGGAGCTTTTGGTTTTCTTTCTCGCATTTGCCGCATTTTTTGTTTTTTTTTAGCTGAACACTTAGAGAGCGGTGTCGGGAATTCGGTATCGGCGGGTTTGAGTTTGAGCCTAGATCCACAACTAAACACATTTGGACATGGTCCTTCATACGTTGCGCAAACTTCAACCAGCAGTCTGGTCCTGATCGAGAAAGGGAATGTTTACGTCTCACAGATCTCTTCTGTCTTGCATGCCTCCAATACTCTTATATGAACGTGGAAACGCAACATCTAACCCTTTTCGAAGCAATGTTCACCGAGCAGTCAGGGGACCATCCCCAGGTAGATGATGACAGGCAAGCCAATCGCCATCAGTGCAGGCAGAAGCTGATGGCAAAAGGAACAGGAGGTAACAAGATATACTGTATGACTGGAGCTCCTTGTTGTACAGCAGCTGTTCCATTAAGAAATAAGCTAAACTGTCCTCCATGCAGAATGCCAGTCACGCACTTTTCCTTCATCACTCCCACTATTATGATCCACGAATGTTTATGTCAATGCGAGGTGCATTTCACCGGTCCTTACACAGGTGAAGAAAATATCCTTAGAACTTGAATCCACAAAAGTTGCTGGAGAGAAGATATGCTTAACTAAGTATTTAGTCGGTACACACTATTTCTTCATTTATTCTGACAACAGGGAAAAGTGATATATGCCTAGATTTTTCAGTTAATGCCTCAACTGTCTTCCGTATGCAGAAACTTCCTTCGATCGCCCTTTTCGTAAGTTTTCTATACATTTAGTGAGGATGCGACAGCCCACCTCATGATGGTCGACCAAAGTTCTTAACTCTAACTCCTGCAGCAGTCTCTCGAGTCTTTGAGGGTATATATATGTATATATATATATATATATATATATATATATATATATATATATATATATATATATATATATATATATATATATATATATATATATATATATATATATATATATATATATATATATATACATACATATATATATATATATAGGTCTGTTAACTGCTCACATCATGGGTGTAGAATTTGGCTGGAGAACGGGAAGGACATCTAACCAGCTTTATCCACCTTAAAAACTGGAACTCCTTTCGTCCATGTTGCATGTGTCAGGCGTTACGTATGATATCATTATTCTGTGGAAAAGGTCCCGTCCCTTACATCACAAGTGACCTCTGAGGCCATGATAGAATTCCAGGTTCACTTGCCTTCCTCCATGTGTCTGACTCCGACTTTTTAATCAACCATTTTCTCATAGTTGCCGTTTGAGTTCAGACTTGTGCTTGCGATTCTCATGTCAGATCTATGCTTTATAAATTCTATCAGTCATCAGATGAGATCGATATTCGAACCAGGACTGACTGTCAGAACTTGTGCTCTACAATCGTCTAGGCTTTCTCTGTAGCAGTTTCAGAGCAAATGTTGTAAGTTTGTAGGTTTATGGACTGCATCCTGTTAGAGTACGTTTGCCTAGTCTATCTACAACGGGTCCCTGCACTTCAAAGCCCAGTTGGTGTACTCCCGCTCCCAGGTTTCGGCCAGAGGAAGGTCCATCTCAGTATATGCATAACTTCACTTTGAACTCGACGACGAACTGGTCCGAGATCGTTGTGGGAGTTTTGAGTGAGAAGAGAGTCTCAGTTTCCTAAAACTATGGTTGCTGGCAGCAATGCTGAATACGACCTTCTAGATAATAATTGAAGGGATAATGTGGACACACTTTTATCAATGGACACAAAGAAGAAAGTCTGCATCGTTGTCAGGTGCACGAAGCAAAAATGCGGCTTTCATCCCAGTTGAATAATTGATTCCGAGGTGGGGCAATGAAGGCCATAATTATGGCATATAGTAGAGCTGCCTCTTGCTAAGCTTAGCAGCTACGGCATGTGCACTGTTTTTTGAAAAGAATAAATGAGCTCACTTGCGTGGCCATTAGTCTTTTTCCAGTGATTAAAAATTTTGTTTTGTTCTTTACAGCACATTGAGCACGTTACATATCTGACGGGTCGATGGGAGCCCCATGCACCATCGTTTGAAACTAACGAAAGGAAATGTTGATAATGAGTTCCCGCTGCAACTGTCCCTAATTATGTGCCGAAGGTAGAGTGTCGGTCCGGATATGATGGGACTGAGGAGGGCCCTGTGTCCTTGGTATTTCCTGTGCACTGTCTCCACTGTGGCTACGGCGTCGGTGCCTGAGTTGTGGCTAGCCTTAGGGGAGGATATCCTGACCAGACCCGATAAGTAACAAAGCAATGTGGGAGGTGGGAGGGGAATGAGCTGGAGTTTGCACAAAGGAACCGGACGACTTACTTCCACTGGCAGTTCTGAGAAATTTGTCTTTATGAGCTAGACGTCTTGTCATCAGCTGGTCTGTAGAAGCAAATATTACACGTGTGGCACCTTCGTGAGAAGTAATTACAGAATTGCTTCCTGAAACATGTCACACTGATGTCTCTTACACCAACGACGAGAACAGGAGGATGGGAGCGTGTCTGCAGAATTTTAGGTCGGTTACTTTCCGTCTTTCTCTTATTACTAGTTTTTCACCACTTCACGGAGGTATTGCAGAGACCTGGAGCTTTTGGACAAAAGATATTGGGGATCTGAAAAAATTAGGTGTCTGGTAAAAGGCAGCTGGTGGGCTGCGAAAGTCTACGGTGAGTTGGTTAACTGTATGTTATGGAGAAACTGAGGGGCACTTGTGGAAGATGCCTAGTCTTCCATCCGAGGTCTGACAGCTCTCCAGTTCCTAGGTGTTGACTGTTCTTTTTATAATTTTTTTTCAAGCTACAGGGTAAAGAAAATCAAACCATGATAACAAGCTCGATCTTTTCTTTAATGAGATGCTTGTCTGAGGCGAAAAGAACTTCCAGTATCCAGGAGAATGATTTATTGCTCATAATGATCATAGGCAAATGAAGGCCAACAGAGAAGTTAGCTTGTGTCAGGTGTGCACGAATGAATCGTTGCTTTGTGGCTAGCCTTTTGCTTTGTTTTCTCAAGGTGTCTCCCTAGACATGTATCCGGCATTGTAACTCCTCCCCTGATTTGTTGAGCAGACTGGGGTTTATGTAAACACTGCCTGCATGAAAGTAGCAGTGAGCCAAGTCTTGTAGGGCTCAAAAGTCTTCAGTATTCATCATCAACAACCCAGCTGTCTTAAAGACCGGGAAGTCATGAAGAACGACAAGTCATGAAGAACGACAAGTCATCAAGAACCCATTTGTCATCTAAAACCCACAAGTCATCAACATTTCCTGGGTAACTGAGAACCGCAGGTCATCGAGAGCCCTCATGTCACCAAGATCTCACAAAAAAAAAAAAGGAGAACGCAGTGCCTGAAGAGCGTGCGTTATTGAGCCTCACATTTCCTTAAGAGCTCAGAAATCATCAGGAGTCCACAACTCATCAGGAGACCATAAGTCATCAAATGCTTACAAGTAGCCAAGAAGTACAAGTCATCGAGAACGAAAAGTCATCAAGAATTCAAAAGAATCTTATGACCTCACAAAACATGAAAGAGGAAAGACAGCTGAACAAAGACCACACAAATCATTTTAAAACCACAGGTTACCAAACCCCAAAAGACATCGAGGACCAAGTTCGCCTGGAGCCTACACGTTGACTAGAGCCCACAGTTCACAAAAGCTCAAAGGTCATCGTAAGTCCACAAGTCAACATGAGTTCACAAGCATTCAAGGTGTCCACAAATCATCATAGGTCCACAAGTCATCAAGACCCCACAACTCATCAAGAGCTGTAAGTCATTATGGCCCCACAAACAATCATGGTCTCCCGCCTTCCAGTGAGATACTCATCAACATGTCTCTGTTCACTTAAAAGGCATCAGATGACTTCCAAACTGCATCACACGAACATGCTCATTAAAGAGAAGATATAGTGATTTAGCTACAAAATGTGTTCACTATGAAATCATTTACTTTTTTTCCTCTTCTGAAGAATACACTCCGTCGATTCCGGATAATGCGTTTTCAATAATCTTCATTCCTGCCACACTGAATTGAATGTCAGTTTGACTTAACTTTGAGAGTCTTGAGTTTTCTTCCACGTGCCACGGGTAGAAGCTGAAAAGACATTAGAAAATAGTAATAATTCCATAAATAAAGCCTGTATCTGACGATTTCTATAACATTTTACTGAGAGTTCGCTCCAGAGACACATGGTACAGGCACATGCTATGATGCTTACCTGAGGGCAGACACATCTGGCTGGCTTTCTGGATCCAATCCTGATCGTAGTATCTCAGCGATGATAGTAAACCAGCCTCCAACATTTCTAAAGATGATGGAGAATACGTCATCCGTAGAGTACGTGGTGATATATTTCATGATTCATACATTATCTCAGATTCGTTCACAAATGTTTAACCTGACTTCACCTAATACAAAATACAACAGATTGTTAACAAGAATACCAGTAAGCTCCTGCACAACTGTTGTGGCTGGGAGGGTAGACATACAATGATCTTACGAGAGTTGAGTTGTCGAAGATGACACTCTGACGGTCCACTGGTAGTAGCCATTCTGGTGTGACACGAAGTAGAAATACATAAATCCGGGCATGTTATCTCTTAGACATACTGAAGCTCATGGAACACAATCATAAAGCTAAAGGTAATATATGGGAACGGAATGTCCATTAAGTTCTATGGATAAACATTTAGGAAGTACATAACGTGTGTAGTACTTTCGTTAGATTGATTATATTCAGATAGAGATTTATCATGCATCATTCAGACGGCAAGTTTATCCTTTAGTTAGTGTTTGGCACTGACTAGTTATGTGTGGGGATCAGAGACACTGTCTGTTTGAGGAGGTCTTCGTGTAAGACTATCGAAACGGATTTTTTTCTTCGTTTTCACAAGTTAGCATCAGATACTCTCACTGCTATCGCGGTGACACTTATTCTTGGTAATTTAAGACGACTTTGTCCTTATCAATCCTCGCTGAGGAACACTGGCTCATAACGTTATTGACTGACAAGCTTGCACACATAGAGTCCTTCAGAAATGATAAAGATTCAAACTTCGATGCATCAATTATCTTTAATGTTGATATATATGCATATATATATATATATATATATATATATATATATATATATATATATATATATATATATATATATATATATATATATATATATATATATATATACTTTTTTTTTTTTTTGCTTTGTCGCTGTCTCCCGCGTTTGCGAGGTAGCGCAAGGAAACAGACGAAAGAAATGCCCCAACCCACCCCCATACACATGCCTTGATTCAATCCACTGACAGCACGTCAACCCCGGTATACCACATCGCTCCAATTCACTCTATTCTTTGCCCTCCTTTCACCCTCCTGCATGTTCAGGCCCCGATCACACAAAATCTTTTTCACTCCATCTTTCCACCTCCAATTTGGTCTCCCTCTTCTCCTCGTTCCATCCACCTCCGACACATATATCCTCTTGGTCAATCTTTCCTCACTCATTCTCTCCACGTGACCAAACCATTTCAAAACACCCTCTTCTGCTCTCTCAACCACGGTCTTTTTATTTCCACACATCTCTCTTACCCTTACGTTACTTACTCGATCAAACCACCTCACACCACACATTGTCCTGAAACATCTCATTTCCAGCACATCCATCCTCCTGCGCGCAACTCTATCCATAGTCCACGCCTCGCAACCATACAACATTGTTGGAACCACTATTCCTTCAAACATACCCATTTTTGCTTTCCGAGATAATGTTCTCGACTTCCACACATTCTTCAAGGCTCCCAGAATTTTCACCCCCTCCCCCACCCTATGATCCACTTCCGCTTCCATGGTTCCATTCGCTGCCAGATCCACTCCCAGATATCTAAAACACTTCATTTCCTCCAGTTTTTCTCCATTCAAACTCACCTCCCAACTGAATTGACCCTCAACCCTACTGTACCTAATAACCTTGCTCTTATTCACATTTACTCTTAACTTTCTTCTTTCACACACTTTACCAAACTCAGTCACCAGCTTCTGCAGTTTCTCACATGAATCAGCCACCAGCGCTGTATCATCAGCGAACAACAACTGACTCACTTCCCAAGCTCTCTCATCCCCAACAGACTTCATACTTGCCCCTCTTTCCAAAACTCTTGCATTCACCTCAATAACAACCCCATCCATAAACAAATTAAACAACCATGGAGACATCACACACCCCTGCCGCAAACCTACATTCACTGAGAACCAATCACTTTCCTCTCTTCCTACACGTACACATGCCTTACATCCTCGATAAAAACTTTTCACTGCTTCTAACAACTTGCCTCCCACACCATATATTCTTAATACCTTCCACAGAGCATCTCTATCAACTCTATCATATGCCTTCTCCAGATCCATAAATGCTACATACAAATCCATTTGCTTTTCTAAGTATTTCTCACATACATTCTTCAAATCAAACATATATATATATATATATATATATATATATATATATATATATATATATATATATATATATATATATATATTTATCATTATTATTATCATCATATTTATCATTATTATTATTATCATAACATATTCTTTTATTTTATTGTACTCTGTCGCTGTCTTCCGCGTTAGCGAGGTAGCGCAAGGAAACAGGCGAAAGAAAGGCCCAACCCAGTCACATACACATGCATATACATACTCGTCCAAACACGCATATATACATACCTATACATTTCAACGTATACTTATATATATATATATATATATATATATATATATATATATATATACATATATATATATATATATATATATATATATATATCTATATATATATATATACATATATATATATATATATATATATATATATATATATATATATATATATATATATATATATATATATATATTTTTTTTTTTTTTTTTTTTTTTTTTGCTTTGTCGCTGTCTCCCGCGTTTGCGAGGTAGCGCGAGGAAACAGACGAAAGAAATGGCCCAACCCACCCCCATACACATGTATATACATACGTCCACACACGCAAATATACATACCTACACAGCTTTCCATGGTTTACCCCAGACGCTTCACATGCCTTGATTCAATCCACTGACAGCACGTCAACCCCGGTATACCACATCGCTCCAATTCACTCTATTCCTTGCCCTCCTTTCACCCTCCTGCATGTTCAGGCCCCGATCACACAAAATCTTTTTCACTCCATCTTTTCACCTCCAATTTGGTCTCCCTCTTCTCCTCGTTCCCTCCACCTCCGACACATATATCCTCTTGGTCAATCTTTCCTCACTCATTCTCTCCATGTGCCCAAACCATTTCAAAACACCCTCTTCTGCTCTCTCAACCACGCTCTTTTTATTTCCACACATCTCTCTTACCCTTACGTTACTTACTCGATCAAACCACCTCACACCAAACATTGTCCTCAAACATCTCATTTCCAGCACATCCATCCTCCTGCGCACAACTCTATCCATAGCCCACGCCTCGCAACCATACAACATTGTTGGAACCACTATTCCTTCAAACATACCCATTTTTGCTTTCCGAGATAATGTTCTCGACTTCCACACATTCTTCAAGGCTCCCAGAATTTTCGCCCCCTCCCCCACCCTATGATCCACTTCCGCTTCCATGGTTCAATCCGCTGCCAGATCCACTCCCAGATATCTATAACACTTCACTTCCTCCAGTTTTTCTCCATTCAAACTCACCTCCCAATTGACTTGACCCTCAACCCTACTGTACCTAATAACCTTGCTCTTATTCACATTTACTCTTAACTTTCTTCTTTCACACACTTTACCAAACTCAGTCACCAGCTTCTGCAGTTTCTCACATGAATCAGCCACCAGCGCTGTATCATCAGCGAACAACAACTGACTCACTTCCCAAGCTCTCTCATCCCCAACAAACTTCATACTTGCCCCTCTTTCCAAAACTCTTGCATTCACCTCCCTAACAACCCCATCCATAAACAAATTAAACAACCATGGAGACATCACACACCCCTGCCGCAAACCTACATTCACTGAGAACCAATCACTTTCCTCTCTTCCTACACGTACACATGCCTTACATCCTCGATAAAAACTTTTCACTGCTTCTAACAACTTGCCTCCCAGACCATATATTCTTAATACCTTCCACAGAGCATCTCTATCAACTCTATCATATGCCTTCTCCAGATCCATAAATGCTACATACAAATCCATTTACTTTTCTAAGTATTTCTCACATACATTCTTCAAAGCAAACACCTGATCCACACATCCTCTACCACTTCTGACACCACACTGCTCTTCCCCAATATATATACATATATATGTATATATATATATATATATATATATATATATATATATATATATATATATATATATATATATATATATATATATATATATATATATATATATATATGTATATATATATATATATATATATATGTATATATATATATATATATATATATATATATATATATATATATATATATATATATATATATATATATATATATATATATATATATATATATATATATATATATATATATATATATATATATATACATATATATATATATATATATATATATATATATATATATATATATATATATATATATATATATATATATATATATATATATATATATATATATATATATATATATATATATATATATATATATATATATATAGTGATGAGTGATTTGAATGCAAAGCTGAGTAATGTGGCAGTTGAGGGAATAAATGGTATACATGGCGTGTTCAGTGTTGTAAATAGAAATGGTGAAAAGCTTGTAGATTTATGTGCTGAAAAAGGACTGGTGATTGGGAATACCTGGTTTAAAGCGAGATATGCATAAGTATACGTATGTAAGTAGGAGAGATGGCCAGAGAGCGTTATTGGATTACGTGTTAATTGACAGCCGCGCGAAAGAGAGACTTTTGGATGTTAATGTGCTGAGAGGTGCAACTGGAGGGATGTCTGATCATTATCTTGTGGAGGCTAAGGTGAAGATTTGTATGGGTTTTCAGAAAAAAAGAGTGAATGTTGGGGTGGAGAGTGTGGTGAGAATAAGTGAGCTTGGGAAGGAGACTTGTGTGAGGAAGTACCAGGAGAGACTGAGTACAGAATGGAAAAAGGTGAGAACAATGGAAGTAAGGGGAGTGGGGGAGGAATGGGATGTATTTAGGGAATCAATGATGGATTGCGCAAAAGATGCTTGTGGCATGAGAAGAGTGGGAGGTGGGTTGATTAGAAAGGGTTCTGAGTGTTGGGATGAAGAAGTAAGAGTATTAGTGAAAGAGAAGAGAGAGGCATTTGGACGATTTTTGCAGGGAAAAAATGCAATTGGGTGGGAGATGTATAAAAGAAAGAGACAGGAGGTCAAGAGAAAGGTGCAAGAGGTGCAAAAGAGGGCAAATGAGTGTTGGGGTGAGAGAGTATCATTAAATTTTAGGGAGAATAAAATGATGTCCTGGAAGGAGATAAATAAAGTGCGTAAGACAAGGGAGCAAATGGGAACTTCAGTGAAGGGCGCAAATGGGGAGGTGATAACAAGAAGTGGCGATGTGAGAAGGAGATGGAGTGAGTATTTTGAAGGTTTGTTGAATGTGTTTGATGATAGAGTGGCAGATATAGGGTGTTTTGGTCGAGGTGGTGTGCAAAGTGAGAGGCTTGGGGATATTGATTTGGTAAACAGAAGTGGTAGTAAAATCTTTACGGAAGATGAAAGCCGGCAAGGCAGCAGGTTTGGATGGTATTGCAGTGGAATTTATTAAAAAAGGGGGTGACTGTATTGTTGACTGGTTGGTAAGGTTATTTAATGTATGTATGACTCATGGTGAGGTGCCTGAGGATTGGCGGAATGCGTGCATAGTGCCATTGTACAAAGGCAAAGGTGATAAGAGTGAGTGCTCAAATTACAGAGGTATAAGTTTGTTGAGTATTCCTGGTAAATTACATGGGAGGGTGTTGATTGAGAGGGTGAAGGCATGTACAGAGCATCAGATTGGGGAAGAGCAGTGTGGTTTCAGAAGTGGTAGAGGATGTGTGGATCAGGTGTTTGCTTTGAAGAATATATATGAGAAATACTTAGAAAAGCAAATAGATTTGTATGTAGCATTTATGGATCTGGAGAAGGCATATGAAAGAGTTGATAGAGATGCTCTGTGGAAGGTATTAAGAATATATGGTGTGGGAGGCAAGTTGTTAGAAGCAGTGAAAAGTTTTTATCGAGGATGTAAGGCATGTGTACGTGTAGGAAGAGAGGAAAGTGATTGGTTCTCAGTGAATGTAGGTTTGCGGCAGGGGTGTGTGATGTCTCCATGGTTGTTTAATTTGTTTATGGATGGGGTTGTTAGTGATGTGAATGCAAGAGTTTTGGAAAGAGGGGCAAGTATGAAGTCTGTTGGAGATGAGAGAGCTTGGGAAGTGAGTCAGTTGTTGTTCGCTGATGATACAGCGCTGGTGGCTGATTCATGTGAGAAACTGCAGAAGCAGGTGACTGAGTTTCGTAAAGTGTGTGAAAGAAGAAAGTTAAGAGTAAATGTGAATAAGAGCAAGGTTATTAGGTACAGTAGGGTTGAGGGTCAAGTCAATTGGGAGGTAAGTTTGAATGGAGAAACACTGGGGGGAAGCAAAGTGTTTTAGATATCTGGGAGTGGATCTGGCAGCGGATGGAACCTTGGAAGTGGAAGTAAAATCATAGGGTGGGGCAGGGGGAGAAAATCCTGGGAGCCTTGAAGAATGTGTGGAAGTCGAGAATATTATCTCGGAAAGCAAAGATGGGTATGTTTGAAGGAATAGTGGTTCCAACAATGTTGGATGGTTGCGAGGCGTGGGCTATGGATAGACTTGTGCGCAGGAGGATGGATGTGCTGGAAATGAGATGTTTGAGGACAATATGTGGTGTGAGGTGGTTTGATCGAGTAAGTAATGTAAGGGTAAGAGAGATGTGTGGAAATAAAAAGAGCGTGGTTGAGAGAGCAGAAGAGGGTGTTTTGAAAAGTTTTGGGCACATGGAGAGAATGAGTGCGGAAAGATTGACCAAGAGGATATATGTGTCGGAGGTGGAGGGAACGAGGAGAAGTAGGAGATCGAATTGGAGGTGGAAAGATGGAGTGAAAAAGATTTTGTGTGATCGGGGCCTGAACATGCAGGAGGGTGAAAGGAGGGCATGGAATAGAGTGAATTGGATCGATGTGGTATGCCGGGGTTGACGTGCTGTCAGTGGATTGAATCAGGGCATGTGAAGCGTCTGGGGTAAACCATGGAAAGTTGTGTGGGGCCTGGATGTGGAAAGGGAGCTGTGGTTTCGGGCATGATTGCGTGGCAGCTAGAGACTGAGTGTGAACGAATGGGGCCTTTGTTGTCTTTTCCTAGTGCTACCTCGCACACATGAGGGGGGAAGGGGATAGTATTCCATGTGTGGCGAGGTGGCGATGGGAGTTAATGGGGGCAGACAGTGTGAATTGTGTGCATGGGTATATATGTATGTGTCTGTGTATGTATATATATCTGTACAGTGAGATGTATAGGTGTGTATATTTGCGAGTGTGGATGTGTGTATGTGTATACATTGTGTATTGGGGTGGGTTGGGCCATTTCTTTCGTCTGTTTCCTTGCGCTACCTCGCAAACGCGGGAGACAGCGACAAAGCAAAATAAATAATAAATATACATATATATATATATATATATATATATATATATATATATATATATATATATATATATATATATATATATATATATATATATATATATATATATATATATATATATATATACATAATTCATACTTGCTGCCTTCATTCATTTCCGTCGCCAACCCGCCACACATGAAATGCCCCCCCCCCCCCCACCCCCCCACCTCCACCCCGCACGTGCGCGAGGTAGCACTAGGAAAAGACAACAAAGACCACATTCGTTCACACTCAGTCTCTAGCTGTCATGTATAATGTACCGAAACCACAGCTCCCGTTTCCCATCGAGGCCCCACAAAACTTTGCATGGTTTACCCCACACTCTTCACATACTCTGGTTCAATCCATTGACAATACATTGACCCCGGTATAACCCATCGTTTCAATTCACTCTATTCCTTGCACGCCTTTCTCCCACCAGCATGTTCAGACTCCGAACGCTCAAAATCTTTTTCACTCTATCCTTCAACCTCCAATTTGTTCTCCCACTTCTCCTCGTTCCCTCCACTTCTGACACATATATCCTTTTTGTCAATCTTTCCTCACTCATTCTCTCCATGTGACCAAACCATTTCAATACACCCTCTTCTGCTCTCTCAACTACACTCTTTTTATTACCATACATCTCTCTTACCCTTTCATTACTTACTCGATCAAACCACATATACTGTCCTCAAACGTCTCATTTCCAATACATCCACCCTCCTCCGCACAACCTTATCTATAGCCCACGCCTCGCATCCATACAACATTGTTGGGACCACTATTCTTTCAAATATACCTATTTTTGCTTTCCGAGATAATATTCTCGCCTTCCACACATTCTTCAATGGTCCCAGAACTTTCGCCCCCTCCCCCACCCTGTGACTCACTTCCGCTTCCATGGTTCCATCCGCTGCCAAATGCACTCCCATATATCTAAGACATTTCACTTCTTCCAGTTTTTTTCCTTCAAACTTACCTCCCAGTTGACTCGTCGTTCCACCCTACTGTACCTGATGATCTTGCTCTTATTCACATTTACACTCAGCTTTCTTCTTTCACACACTTTACCAAACTCAGTCACCAGCTTCTGCAGTTTCTCACCCGAATCAGCCACAAGCGCTGTATCATCAGAGAACAACAACTGACTCATATCTCAGGCTCTCTCATCCACAACAAACTGCATACTTGCCCCTCTCTCAAAAATTCTTGCATTCACCTCCCTAACAGCCCCATCCATAAACAAATTAAACAACCATGGAGACATCACGCACCCCTCCGCAAACCGACATTCACTGAAAACCAATCACTTTTCTCTCTTCCTACTCGTACGCATGCCTTACATCCTCGATAAAAACTTTTCACTGCTTCTAACAACTTGCCTCCCACACCATATACTCTTAATACCTTACACAGAGCATCTATATCAACTCTATCATATGCCTTTTCCAGATCGATAAATGCTACATACAAATTCATCTGTTTTTAAGTATTTCACACATACACTCTTCAAAGGAAACACCTGATCCACACATCACCTACCACTTCTGTAACCACACTGTTCTTCCTCAATCTGATGCTCTGTACATGACTTCACCCTCTCAATCAATATTTGCACACCCACCTTTATCCCCTTTGCCTTTGTACTATGGCACTATGCATGCACTCCGCCAATCCTCAGGCACTTCCTCTTGAGCCATACATACATTGAATATCCTCACCAACCAGTCAACAGCAAAGTCACCTTTTTTGATAAATTCCACTGCAGTACCATCCAAACCCGCCACCTTGTCGGCTTTCATCTTCCGCAAAGCTTTCACTACCTCCTCTGTTTACCAAATCATTCTCCCTAACCCTCTCACTTTGCACACAATCTCGACCGTAACACCCTATATCTGCCACTCTATCATCAAACACATTCAATAAACCTTCAAAATACTCACTCCATCTCTTCACATCACCACTACTTGTTATTACCTTCTCATTAGCCCCTTTCATCGATGTTCCCATTTGTTCTCTTGTCTTACGAACTTTATTTACTTCCTTCCAAAACATCTTTTTATTCTCCCTTAAATTTAATGATACTCTCTCACCGCAACTCCCATTTCCCCTCTTTTTCACCACTTGCACCTTTCTCTTGACCTCCTGCCTCTTTCTTTTATACATCTCCCAGTCATTTGCACTATTTCCCTGCAAAAATCAACCAAATGCCTTTCTCTTCTCTTTCACTAACAATCTTACTTTTTCATCCCACCACTCACTACCCTTTCTAATCTGCCACCTCCCACCTTTCTCATGCCACAAGCATCTTTTGCACAAGCCATCACTGCTTCCCTAAATACACCCATTCCTCCCTCTCTCCCTTTACGTCCTTTGCTCTCACCTTTTTCCATTCTTCACACATGTCGCCTTCTAAAGCGCACTTACTCTCACTACTCTCTTCATTCCAACATTCTCTCCTCTTTTCTGAAAACCTCTACAAATCTTCACCTTTGCCTCCACAAGATAATGATCAGACATCCCTCCAGTTGCACCTCTCAGCACATTAACATACAAAAATCTCTCTTTCACGTGCCTTTCAATTAACACGTAATCTAATAACGCTCTCTGGCCATCTCTCCTACTTACATACGTATAATTAAGTATATTTCTCATTTTAAACCAAGTATTCCCAATCACCAGACCTTTTTCAGCACACAAATCTACAAGCTCTTCAACATTTCCATTTACAACACTAAACAACCCATGTACACCAATTATTCCCTTAACTGCCACATTATTCACCTTTTTTTTTTTGTATTCAAATCACCCATCACTATAACACGGTCTCGTGCATCAAAACTGCTAACACACTCACTCTGCTGCTCCCAAAACACTTGCCTCTCATGATCTTTCTTCTCATGCCCAGGTGCATAGGCACCAATAAGCACCCATCTCTCTCCATCAACTTTCAGTTTTACCCATATCAATCTAGATATTACTTTCTTACACTCTATCACATACACCCATAACTCCTGTTTCAGGAGCAGTGCTACTCCTTCCTTCGCTCTTGTCCTCTCACCAACCCTTGACTACTTCCAAAACATTCCCAAATCACTCTTCCCCTTTATCCTTTAGCTTCGTTTCACTAAAAGCCAAGACAACCAGGTTCCTTTCCTCAAACATACTACCTATCCCTCTTTTTTCCTCATCTTGGATACATCCACACACATTTAGACACCCCAATCTGAGCCTTCGAGGAGGATGAGCACTCCCCGCGTGACTCCTTCTTCATTCCTCATTTAGAAAGTTAAAATACAAGGGGGGTTCCTAGCCCAACGCTCCCGTCCGCTTTAGTCGCCTTCTACGACACACGGGGAATGGCTGGGAAGTAATGTTTCTCCCTATTCCCAGACATATATATATATATATATATATATATATATATATATATATATATATATATATATATATATATATATATATATATATATATATATATATATATTTATGAATATATTTACTTTTCATACTTTGTCGCTGTCTCCCGCGTTAGCGAGGTAGTGCAATGAAACAGACGAGAGAATGGCCCAACCATTCACATACACATGCATATTCATACACGTCCACACACGCCCACATACATACCTATACATCTCAACGTATACACATATGTATACATAGAGAGACATATACATGCATATACATGTACATAATTTATACTTGCTGCCTTCAATCAATCCGTCGTTACCCAGCCACACATGAAATGACAACTCCCTCCCTCCGCATGCACGCGAGGTAGCGTCAGGAAATGATAAGAAAGGCCACATTCGTTCACACCCAGTCTCTAGCTGTCATGTATAATGCACCGAAACCACAGCTCCCTTTCCACATCAGGCCCACGAAACTTTCCATGGTTTTATCTCAGACGCTTCATATACTTTGGTTCAATCCATTGACAGCATGTGACCCTGGTATCCACATCATTTCCAATTCACTCTATTCCTTGCACGCCTTTCATCCTCCTTCATGTTCAGCCCGATACCTCAAAATCTTTTTCACTCTATCCTTCACCTCCAATTATGGTCTTCCACATCTCCTCGTTCCCTCCACCTTGACACATGTATCCTCTTTTGTCAATCTTTCCTCACTCATTCTCTCCATGTGACCAAACCATTTCAAACACCCTCTTCTTGCTCTCTCAACTACACTCTTTTTATTACCATACATCTCTCTTACCCTTTCATTACTTACTCGATCAAACCACATATACTGTCCTCAAACGTCTCATTTCCAATACATCCACCCTCCTCCGCACAACCTTATCTATAGCCCACGCCTCGCATCCATACAACATTGTTGGGACCACTATTCTTTCAAATATACCTATTTTTGCTTTCCGAGATAATATTCTCGCCTTCCACACATTCTTCAATGGTCCCAGAACTTTCGCCCCCTCCCCCACCCTGTGACTCACTTCCGCTTCCATGGTTCCATCCGCTGCCAAATGCACTCCCATATATCTAAGACATTTCACTTCTTCCAGTTTTTTTCCTTCAAACTTACCTCCCAGTTGACTCGTCGTTCCACCCTACTGTACCTGATGATCTTGCTCTTATTCACATTTACACTCAGCTTTCTTCTTTCACACACTTTACCAAACTCAGTCACCAGCTTCTGCAGTTTCTCACCCGAATCAGCCACAAGCGCTGTATCATCAGAGAACAACAACTGACTCATATCTCAGGCTCTCTCATCCACAACAAACTGCATACTTGCCCCTCTCTCAAAAATTCTTGCATTCACCTCCCTAACAGCCCCATCCATAAACAAATTAAACAACCATGGAGACATCACGCACCCCTCCGCAAACCGACATTCACTGAAAACCAATCACTTTTCTCTCTTCCTACTCGTACGCATGCCTTACATCCTCGATAAAAACTTTTCACTGCTTCTAACAACTTGCCTCCCACACCATATACTCTTAATACCTTACACAGAGCATCTATATCAACTCTATCATATGCCTTTTCCAGATCGATAAATGCTACATACAAATTCATCTGTTTTTAAGTATTTCACACATACACTCTTCAAAGGAAACACCTGATCCACACATCACCTACCACTTCTGTAACCACACTGTTCTTCCTCAATCTGATGCTCTGTACATGACTTCACCCTCTCAATCAATATTTGCACACACCTTTATCCCCTTTGCCTTTGTACTATGGCACTATGCATGCACTCCGCCAATCCTCAGGCACTTCCTCTTGAGCCATACATACATTGAATATCCTCACCAACCAGTCAACAGCAAAGTCACCTTTTTTGATAAATTCCACTGCAGTACCATCCAAACCCGCCACCTTGTCGGCTTTCATCTTCCGCAAAGCTTTCACTACCTCCTCTGTTTACCAAATCATTCTCCCTAACCCTCTCACTTTGCACACAATCTCGACCGTAACACCCTATATCTGCCACTCTATCATCAAACACATTCAATAAACCTTCAAAATACTCACTCCATCTCTTCACATCACCACTACTTGTTATTACCTTCTCATTAGCCCCTTTCATCGATGTTCCCATTTGTTCTCTTGTCTTACGAACTTTATTTACTTCCTTCCAAAACATCTTTTTATTCTCCCTTAAATTTAATGATACTCTCTCACCGCAACTCCCATTTCCCCTCTTTTTCACCACTTGCACCTTTCTCTTGACCTCCTGCCTCTTTCTTTTATACATCTCCCAGTCATTTGCACTATTTCCCTGCAAAAATCAACCAAATGCCTTTCTCTTCTCTTTCACTAACAATCTTACTTTTTCATCCCACCACTCACTACCCTTTCTAATCTGCCCACCTCCCACCTTTCTCATGCCACAAGCATCTTTTGCACAAGCCATCACTGCTTCCCTAAATACACCCCATTCCTCCCTCTCTCCCTTTACGTCCTTTGCTCTCACCTTTTTCCATTCTTCACACATGTCGCCTTCTAAAGCGCACTTACTCTCACTACTCTCTTCATTCCAACATTCTCTCCTCTTTTCTGAAAACCTCTACAAATCTTCACCTTTGCCTCCACAAGATAATGATCAGACATCCCTCCAGTTGCACCTCTCAGCACATTAACATACAAAAATCTCTCTTTCACGTGCCTTTCAATTAACACGTAATCTAATAACGCTCTCTGGCCATCTCTCCTACTTACATACGTATAATTAAGTATATTTCTCATTTTAAACCAAGTATTCCCAATCACCAGACCTTTTTCAGCACACAAATCTACAAGCTCTTCAACATTTCCATTTACAACACTAAACAACCCATGTACACCAATTATTCCCTTAACTGCCACATTATTCACCTTTTTTTTTTTGTATTCAAATCACCCATCACTATAACACGGTCTCGTGCATCAAAACTGCTAACACACTCACTCTGCTGCTCCCAAAACACTTGCCTCTCATGATCTTTCTTCTCATGCCCAGGTGCATAGGCACCAATAAGCACCCATCTCTCTCCATCAACTTTCAGTTTTACCCATATCAATCTAGATATTACTTTCTTACACTCTATCACATACACCCATAACTCCTGTTTCAGGAGCAGTGCTACTCCTTCCTTCGCTCTTGTCCTCTCACCAACCCTTGACTACTTCCAAAACATTCCCAAATCACTCTTCCCCTTTATCCTTTAGCTTCGTTTCACTAAAAGCCAAGACAACCAGGTTCCTTTCCTCAAACATACTACCTATCCCTCTTTTTTCCTCATCTTGGATACATCCACACACATTTAGACACCCCAATCTGAGCCTTCGAGGAGGATGAGCACTCCCCGCGTGACTCCTTCTTCATTCCTCATTTAGAAAGTTAAAATACAAGGGGGGTTCCTAGCCCAACGCTCCCGTCCGCTTTAGTCGCCTTCTACGACACACGGGGAATGGCTGGGAAGTAATGTTTCTCCCCTATTCCCAGACATATATATATATATATATATATATATATATATATATATATATATATATATATATATATATATATATATATATATATATATATATATATATATATTTATGAATATATTTACTTTTCATACTTTGTCGCTGTCTCCCGCGTTAGCGAGGTAGTGCAATGAAACAGACGAGAGAATGGCCCAACCCATTCACATACACATGCATATTCATACACGTCCACACACGCCCACATACATACCTATACATCTCAACGTATACACATATGTATACATAGAGAGACATATACATGCATATACATGTACATAATTTATACTTGCTGCCTTCAATCAATCCCGTCGTTACCCAGCCACACATGAAATGACAACTCCCTCCCTCCGCATGCACGCGAGGTAGCGTCAGGAAATGATAAGAAAGGCCACATTCGTTCACACCCAGTCTCTAGCTGTCATGTATAATGCACCGAAACCACAGCTCCCTTTCCACATCCAGGCGCCACGAAACTTTCCATGTTTTATCTCAGACGCTTCATATACTTTGGTTCACTCCATTGACAGCATGTCGACCCTGGTATGCCACATCATTCCAATTCACTCTATTCCTTGCACGCCTTTCATCCTCCTTCATGTTCAGGCCCCGATCACTCAAAATCTTTTTCACTCTATCCTTCCACCTCCAATATGGTCTTCCACATCTCTTCGTTCCCTCCACCTGTGACACATGTATCCTCTTTGTCAATCTTTCCTCACTCATTCTCTCCATGTGACCAAACCATTTCAACACACCCTCTTCTTCTCTCTCAACCACACTCTTTTTATTACCACACATCTGTCTTACCCTTTCATAACTTACTCGATCAAACCACCTCACACCACATATTGTCCTGAAACATCTCCTTTCCAGCACATCCACCCTCCTCCGCACTACTCTATAGCCCACACCTTGCAACCATATAACATTGTTGGAACAACTATTCCTTCAACCATACCCATTTTTGCTTTCCGAGATAATGTTCTCGCCTTCCACACATTTTTGAACGCTCCCAGAACTTTCGCCTCCTTCCCCACCTTGTGACTCACTTTCGCTTCCATGGTTCCATCCGCTGCCAAATGTACTCCTAGATATCTAAAACACTTCACTTTCTCCAGTTTTCTCTCTATTCAAACTTACCTCCCAATTGACTTGTCCGTCAACCCTACTGTACCTGTTAACCTTGCTCTTATTCACATTTACTCTCAGCTTTCTTCTTTCACACACTTTACCAAACTCAGTCACCAACTTCTGCAGTTTTTCATCCGAATCAGCCACCATGGGTGTATCATCAGCGAACAACTAATGAGTCACTTCCCAAGCCCTCTTATCCACAACAGACTGCATACTTGTCCCTCTTTCCAAAACTCTTGCATTTATCTCCCTATCAACCCCATCCATAAACAAATTAAACAACGATGGAGACATTACGCACCCCTGCCGCAAAATAACACTCACTGAGAACCAATTTCTTTCCTCTCTTCCTCCACGTGCACATGCTTACATCCTGGAAAAAACTTTCTTGCTGCTTCTAACAACTTGCCTCCAACACCATATATTCTTAATACCTTCCACAGGGCATCTCTGTCAATTCTATCATATACCTTCTCCAGATCCATAAATGCTACATGCAAATCCATTTGCTTTTCTAAGTATTTGTCACATACATTCTTCGAAGCAAAGACCTGATCTACACATCCTCTGCCACTTCTGAAACCACACTGCTCTTCCCCAATCTGATGCTCTGTACATGGCTTCACCCTCTCTATCAACACCCTCCCATATAATTTCCCAGGAATACTCAACAAACTCATACCTCTGCAATTTGAGTACTCACCTTTATCCCCTTTGCCTTTGTACAATGGCACTATGCATGCATTCCACCAATCCTCAGGCACCTCACCATGAGTCATACATACATTAAATATCCTTACCAACACCAACCAGTCACGAACACAGTCACCCCATTTTTTGATGAATTCCACCGCAATACCATCCAAGCCCGCCGCCTTGCCAGATTTCATCTTCTGCAAAGCTTTTAGTACCTCTTCTCTGTTTATCAAATCATTCTCCCTAACCCCTCTCACTTTGCACACCACCTCGTCCAAAATACCCTATATCTGCACTTCTATCATCAAACACATTCAACAAACCTTGAAAATACTCACTCCGTCTCTTCTAACATTCACCACTACTTGCTCTCACCTCCCCATTAGCCTCCTTGACCTATGTTCCCATTTGTTCTCCTCTCTTGCGCATTTTATTTACCTCCTTCCAAAACATCTTTTTGTTCTCATGATTATTTAATGATGCTCTCTCACCCTAGCTCTCATTTGCCCTGTTTTTCACCTCTTGCACCTTTTTCTTGACCTCCTGCCTCTTTCTTTTATATATCTCCCAGTCATTTGCACTATATCCCTGCAAAAATCGACCAAATGCCTCTCTCTTCTCTTTCATTGATAATCTTACTTCTTCATCCCACCACTCACTACTCTTTCTAATCTGCCCACCTCCCACACTTCTCATGCCACAAGCATCTTTTGCGCAAGCCATCACTGCTTCCCTAAATACATTCCAATCCTCCCCCACTCCCCTTACGTCCTTTGCTCTCACCTTTTCCATTCTGCACTTAGTCTCTCCTGATATTTCCCCACGCAAGTCTCCTTCCCAAGCTCACTTACTCTCATCACTCTCTTCACCCCAACATTCTCTCTTTTCTTCTGAAAACCCTTACAAATCTTCACCTTCGCCTCCACAAAATAATGATCAGCCATCCCTCCCGTTGCACCTATCAGGTCATTAACATGCAAAAGTCTCTCTCTCGCACGCCTATCAGTTAACACATAATCCAATAACGCTCTCTGGCCATCTCTCTTTTTAAACCAGGTATTCCCAATCACCATTCCTTTTTCATCACACAAATCTACAAGCTCTTCACCATTTTCATTTACAACACTGAACACCCCATGTACCTCAATTATTCCCTCAACTGCCACATAACTCACCTTTGCATTCAAATCACCTATCACTATAATCTGGTCTCGTGCATCAAAACTACTAACACACTCACTCAGCTGCTCTGAAAACACTTGCCTCTCATGATCTTTCTTCTCATGCCCAGGTGCATATGCACCAATAATCTCCCATATCTCTTCATCCCCTTTCAGTTTTACCCATATCAATCTAGAGTTTACTTTCTTACACTCTATCACATACTCCCACCACTCCCGTTTCAGGAGTAGTGCTACTCCTTCCCTTGCTCTTGTCCGCTCACCAACCCCTGACTTTACTCCCAAAACATTCCCAAACCACTCTTCCCCTTTACCCTGGAGCTTCGTTTCGTTCAGAGCCAAAACATCAATGTTCCTTTCCTTAGATACACTACCTATCTCTCCTTTTTTCTCATCTTGGTTACATCCACACACATTTAGACACCCAATCTGAGCCTTCGAGGAGGATGAGCACTCCCCGCGTTACTGCTTCTTCTGTTTCTCCTTTTAGAAAGTTGAAATACAAGTAGGTGAGGGTTTACAGCCCAACGCTCCCGTCCCCTTTAGTCGCCTTCTACGACACATGAGGAATGCTTAGAAAGTATTCTTTATCCCCTATCTCTAGTTGGACGCCATTTGGTAAACATGCGTCTTATCTTCGTCTCTTCGATATATATCAGCTGACTTATATTTTTCTCTTGTGTCTCCCCTGATAATGTGATTATTACACGAAAGTGCACTTGGGAACTTATCGTATTTCATTTTCCCGTGGACTCATAGGAATATCTTGATCATGCGCAAAATTGTGATCCTTTCCAATATATATATATATATATATATATATATATATATATATATATATATATATATATATATATATATATATATATATATATATATACATATATATATATATATATATATATATATATATATATATATATATATATATATATATATATATATATATATATATATATATATATATATATATATGTATATATATATATATATATATATATATATATATATATATATATATATATATATATATATATATATATATATATATATATATATATATATATATATATATATATATATATATATATATATATATATATATATATATATATATATATATGTATTGCACATGTTGGCTACACCTGATGATTTCCCTGGGGAAACAGCCGGCTATTATGCCATGTAGGTTAACCTGTGCCAATTCAGCTTGATTACAGTAAGATGAAAAACATTTTTACTGCGCCAGTGCTGCCTTGTCTCACACAGATGGACACTCCTTGGCTTGACTTGTCGCCTGTCGCTGTCATCACCACGCACACGGTCTTGAGGCTTACGAACACTTGCTATTTCTGGAGAACCCGGTGCTTTCCAGGTCGTCGTCGTTGTCATCATCGTCGTCGTTGTTGTCGTCTTCGTAGTTGTTATTGTTGACTGACACGCTGATTGACTGACTCACTCACTTTCCCCTTGACCCCGTCACACATCCAGAGATCAGCAGTGAACAGTTTTATATACATATACGATGACATGGAAACATGATTGTCTGTATGATCCAGCTTTGTATCAGGACTTGATTTCACACACACACACACACACACACACACACATATATATATATATATATATATATATATATATATATATATATATATATATATATATATATATATATATATATATATATATATACATATAATCTATATTCTGTTATACTTGATCGCAGTTTTCCGCAACAGCGAAGTGGCGTCATCCAGGTTTCTTTCTTCAAACATACTACCTATCTCTCCTTTCTTATCATCTTGGTTACATCCACACACGTTTAGATTCCCCAGTTTGAGCCTTCGAGGAGGATGAGCACTACCCACTTGACTCCTTCTGTCCTCCCCTCCAGTTTTTACCTTTCCAAAAGAAGGAATAGGGAAGGGGCTATATGAGGATTTTCCCTCTCAGGCTCAGTCTCTGTTCTTAGTGCTACCTTGCTAATGCGGGAAATGGCGAATATGAATAATATATATATATATATATATATATATATATATATATATATATATATATATATATATATATATATATATATATATATATATATATATATATATATATTTGCTTTTATGTGTTGAGTCTCATGTTATTAGTGACTTATTGACTGTTTACCAATTTGAATTGATAGCGTTTGGCAAATGTTGTAATGCAATTGATCTATGTGTGCATTGTCAATTTATTAAATATCCCAAAAGCGCCAATCCCCTTTGCCCAGCGGGTGTTAGCCAGCCAGTGTGACAGGTGGTAGTTAGCGAACACAAATTATTGGGTGAAGTATGATGTCATCAGTTTGCTCGATACCTGCCACCGAAGGTCATCCATAGGTCACAGCCGAAGTATAAGAATCAACCAGAAGTCATCATCGACCGATGACGTGCCATAGCCAACCCATGGTCCCTGCAATGGTACAGGGGTCAACTCAGGGCAGGAATGAAGTAAGGGAGTCAGTCAGAGGATACAGTCGAAGTATCGGGGTCAGTCAGAGGATACAGTCGAAGTATCGGGGTCAGTCAGATGATACAGTCGAAGTATCGGGGTCAGTCAGGACCCATAGTTAAGGTTGGGGTTAGCGAGGAGTTGGCGGTAAGGTATGAAGTTAATCATGTGTTACAGGCGAGTATATTAGGGTCAGGTGGGGATGACAGCCGAGGTACTGGGTCGATCAGGTGCTACCACCATGTTTGTAGGGTCAGAGTGAGACCACAGTCAAAGTATTTTCATCCGCCTGGAATGACAGTCGAGTCACCAGACCACAGAGGAAAGAGTCAAGTCAACGAGGGGTCACCACTACGTGGTAACGATCTGACAGGAATCACAGGCTGTTCCTGGTATTATAAGTGAGGCAAAGAGGTCCATTAGGGGAGGCAACGAAGCCAATGGTGTCAGCCATGGGTCTAGGCCATGGCACT
Source organism: Panulirus ornatus (assembly GCF_036320965.1). Taxonomy (NCBI): domain Eukaryota; kingdom Metazoa; phylum Arthropoda; class Malacostraca; order Decapoda; family Palinuridae; genus Panulirus; species Panulirus ornatus. The sequence goes on from NC_092236.1 coordinate 24,647,583, forward strand.
GGGCTGGGTCTACGATCAGGGTGAGGCACTGGATACTTTCATGGTTCACAGCAGAGGTGTCAAACTCCATAACAGATGAAATGGATTACATCATGTCACAAAACAATGTTCAACCGAAAACATTTACAATTCATCAATTCTCTAATCACTGGTCAGGAAAAAAGCACATATGTAGGTAGAAATATATATGCATACATAAAACGTAAGATGAAACATACACACACACACACACACACACACACACACACACACACACACACACACACACACACACGTGATAGACCGAGGAATAACAGCAAAATTACAATCGGAAGGCAACAGCCGGAAACAGTTCAGAAACGTTAGATGATGGTGTAACATGTGTGTTTGTAACGTCTATACATGCTTATGGATCAATGGTCATGGTAAGTAGTTAGAATACAAGGATCGTTCAAGATAAAACGTACCTTTTATTGCTAGAGTTGTGGAAACAATGCTGATTAAAGAGACAAGATTTCACCTGTTCTGACCACAGAAGTACGTGACGGAAGGAAAGGAAAAATAAGACAAAGTGGTGAGAGTTCTGGCCCACTTGATAAAAGACGTTCCTAAGTTTTAGGAAATGGTGGAAGATGGCTCAGTCAGACACTGCGCAATGTGAAATGTAACTGTGGGAAAGAAGTGGATATTGGTGCTGATGTTGTCTAGTTCTATGACATGTCTGGGACTCGAACCCCAGCCCGTTGAACTAGTAGGGTGCAGCATTAACCAATGAACAACAGTGAGTGTATGTGTGATTACTACTTGTTTGTGTTGAGGGAAAGAGTTTTGCACTCGTGTTGCTCCATCTCTTAACTCTGTGTATATGCATCAAATTTCTTACTCTTGCGTGTACAAACACACACACACACACACACACACACACACCCCTCAGTGTAACCCAGGTGCCCATACATCGACATGCCCTGAGAGGAGGATTAACCGCTAGGGTTGGCTGTGGGCCACTGTTAGTTTAAAAAGAGAGAGGAAAGAACTCTGTCGCTAAGACGGCATCATTCAGTGGAAAATATACTGCAAAAGGAAGATTTGAGGCCGACTGAGTACGAGAACGAGAGCTAAGATGTCGGTACCGATGATAAGGTGAGTGAATATCATGGATTCCTCTGTAAGTGGTATCACGTGAAAGTTTTACCTAAAAAAGAAAATTGATCATCGACATTTTTCATAAGAAAGTACGAATCGTGTGTTATGGATGTGGCTACAATTTTATGAAAGAGAACTCGACCGGGACAAGAAAAAGAAAAAGAGAGGCCACAAAACAAAAAGAAATAAAGAGTAAAGGTTCCCTGTCGTCAGCTTGTCACCCAGGTCTCACAAGCCACTAATTAAAGCAGGATTCACTGTATCAGCTTCGGTAGGCAGTACAGATTCGTCAGAAACACGGGGAATAATAAGAGAAAATCAAAAGATTTGAAATCAGGAGCTAAACAGCAGTAGAAACACTGTCAACTCGCTGAAAGATACATATGTCCCTGGAGAATGTGGCGTGTCGACAGCTGCCACACAGTAATAAAACAAACCGCCTGAAGTGAGCACAGAGGGGAGAGCCAGGGAAGCTTCGTCTTCTGCTTTTCGGACCCTGGACTGTAAAGATTATCACTCAGGATCTGGGAGAATGTGTGGCACGGATGGTAGGGAAGGGATTCAATCAAGCTGGAGAGATAAATCATTAAATCCCAGAGTAAATATATACAGCCCTGTGGAGAGAGACAGAGCAAAGGTTTCACCACATACATCAGAGAAAAGGTTTTTGATATGAATCCTTTGTTAAAGGAAACATCTCGTGTACGGTATTTTCTAACTATAGGCAAGAAGATGGTGAAAGTAAGTGAACCTGAAAAAAAACTGTGTGAAGGAATACCATGAGATATTAAGTGTAGAATGGCAAAATGTGATATCAAATGAAGCTAAGGGAGTTAGTGAGGAATGGGAAGTACCTTGGGAAGCAAGAGAGAAGTGTGTGCATGTGGAAAGTAGGAAAGGGTAGTGAGAAATGAGATGAAGAGGTAATGCTAGTGAAAGAGAAAAGAAAGGCGTTTGAGCGATACATACATATGTATGTATGCATATATATATATATATATATATATATATATATATATATATATATATATATATATATATATATATATATATTTTTTTTTTTTTTTTTCTTTTTTTTTTTTTTTTTGCTTTGTCGCTGTCTCCCGCGTTTGCGAGGTAGCACAAGGAAACAGACGAAAGAAATGGCCCAACCCACCCCCATACACATGTATATACATACGTCCACACACGCAAATATACATACCTACACAGCTTTCCATGGTTTACCCCAGTCGCTTCACATGCCTTGATTCAATCCACTGACAGCACGTCAACCCCGGTATACCACATCGCTCCAATTCACTCTATTCCTTGCCCTCCTTTCACCCTCCTGCATGTTCAGGCCCCGATCACACAAAATCTTTTTCACTCCATCTTTCCACCTCCAATTTGGTCTCCCTCTTCTCCTCGTTCCCTCCACCTCCGACACATATATTCTCTTGGTCAATCTTTCCTCACTCATTCTCTCCATGTGCCCGAACCATTTCAAAACACCCTCTTCTGCTCTCTCAACCACGCTCTTTTTATTTCCACACATCTCTCTTACCCTTACGTTACTTACTCGATCAAACCACCTCACACCACACATTGTCCTCAAACATCTCATTTCCAGCACATCCATCCTCCTGCGCACAACTCTATCCATAGCCCACGCCTCGCAACCATAAAACATTGTTGGAACCACTATTCCTTCAAACATACCCATTTTTGCTTACCGAGATAATGTTCTCGACTTCCACACATTCTTCAAGGCTCCCAGAATTTTCGCCCCCTCCCCCACCCTATGATCCACTTCCGCTTCCATGGTTCCATCCGCTGCCAGATCCACTCCCAGATATCTAAAACACTTCACTTCCTCCAGTTTTTCTCCATTCAAACTCACCTCCCAATTGACTTGACCGTCAACCCTACTGTACCTAATAACCTTGCTCTTATTCACATTTACTCTTAACTTTCTTCTTTCACACACTTTACCAAACTCAGTCACCAGCTTCTGCAGTTTCTCACATGAATCAGCCACCAGCGCTGTATCATCAGCGAACAACAACTGACTCACTTCCCAAGCTCTCTCATCCCCAACAGACTTCATACTTGCCCCTCTTTCCAAAACTCTTGCATTCACCTCCCTAACAACCCCATCCATAAACAAATTAAACAACCATGGAGACATCACACACCCCTGCCGCAAACCTACATTCACTGAGAACCAATCACTTTCCTCTCTTCCTACACGTACACATGCCTTACATCCTCGATAAAAACTTTTCACTGCTTCTAACAATTTGCCTCCCACACCATATATTCTTAATACCTTCCACAGAGCATCTCTATCAACTCTATCATATGCCTTCTCCAGATCCATAAATGCTACATACAAATCCATTTGTATGTATATATATATATATATATATATATATATATATATATATATATATATATATATATATATATATATATATATATATATATATATATATATATATATATTTATATATATATATATATATATACATATCATCCCTGGGGATAGGGGATTAAGAATACTTCCCACGTATTCCCTGCGTGTCGTAGAAGGCGACTAAAAGGGGAGGGAGCGGGGGGCTGGAAATCCTCCCCTCTCGTTTTTTTTTTTTTTAATTTTCCAAAAGAAGGAACAGAGGGGGCTAGGTGAGGATATTCCAAAAAAGGCCCAGTCCTCTGTTCTTAACGCTACCTCGCTAACGCGGGAAATGGCGAATAGTTTGAAAAAAAAAAAAAAAAAAAGAATATATACATATATATATATATATATATATATATATATATATATATATATATATATATATATATATATATATATATATATATATATATATATATATATATATCTTTCATACTATTCGCCATTTCCCACGTTTGCGAGGTAGTGTTAAGAACAGAGGACCGGAATATCCTCACCTGGCCCCTTTCTCCGTTCCTTCTTTTGGAAAATTAAAAAAAAGAGGAGAGGGGAGGATTTCCAGCCACCCGCTCTCTTCCCTTTTAGTCGCGTTCCACGACACGCAGGGAATACGTGGGAAGTATTCTTTCTCCCCAATCCCCAGGGATGATATATATATATATATATATATATATATATATATATATATATATATATATATATATATATATATATATTGGAAAGAATCACAATTTTGCGCGTGATCAAGATATTGCTATGAGTCCACGGGGAAAATGAAACACGAAAAGTTCCCAAGTGCACTTTCGTGTAATAATCGCGTTATCAAGGGAGACACAAGAGAGAAATATAACAGTCAGTTGATATACATCAAAGAGACGAAGCTAGGACGCCATTTGGTAAACATGCGATTGTCCAAAGCACACAACGAGCGTTCATAGACTTATCATTTTACAAATTTCATCAACAATAAAGTTATGTAATATGTAAAGACCATACTGATATCAAGATTATAATTCTTTGTGTATTTAATAATAGAAGATTCAATGATATTTCTCTTGGTAATAGAGTTAGAGTTATTAGCTGAGATGGCGTTACTCCAGTCAGTACAATGATCATAGTTTTTAACGTGATTAAACAAGGCATTTGATTCTTGTCCCGTTCTTATACTATATTTATGTTGCTTAAGTCTAACAGGAAGATCCTTACCAGTCTGACCAACATAAGATTTATCACAGTTTCCACAAGGCACTTTATAGATGCATCGAAGAGAATTTTTTGGTGAATTCCTGATTAAGATATTCTTTATAGTATTATTGTTGCTAAAGGCAACATTTACATTAAAGGATTTAAGCAACTTGGGAAGCAAAGTGAAATTATTATTAAAAGGGAGAACTAAAATCATTCTTGGTGTCAATGGGAGGTTTGGGCTCAACTCTATAAAATGATTTCTTTGCTAACTGAAGGGATTTATCAATAAAAGATCTAGAGTACTTTAACTTAGATCCAATAGAATATATCTTTTCAAACTCATCATCAATAAACTCTGGATTGCAAATACGTAATGCCCTAAGGAACATAGATTGAAATGATGATAATTTAACTCTGTCATGTTGAGATGAGTAATAATGGATATATATGCATACATTGGTGGGTTTTCTGTATATGCAAAACTTAAACTTGTTTCCTTGTCTATGGATCATGCAATCTAAAAATGATAGCATACCATTATTTTCATTTTCTTCAGTAAATTTGATGGAAGGTACTAAATTGTTAAGTAAGGGGAGAAATATTTATAGATTTTCACTTGTTGGCCAAACACAAAGAACATCATCTACATACCTAAACTAAATTGCATTAGAAGGCAAGATATCCTTTAGTAATTTTGTTTTAAAAAAATCCACATAAAGATTACTTAGCACAGATGAAAGAGGGTTACTCATTGCCATACCAAATTTTTGAGCATAATAAGCTCCATTAAATTGAAATACACAGTCTTTTATACATAATTTTATCAGTTCAATGAGATTAGACTTTGAAACAGGTAAATGAATATCATCCAAGACATCAAATAAATATTCTAAAAGGTAATCAACTAGAACTTTAGTGAAAAGTGAGGAAACATCAAAGCTAACTAGTTTGAAATCAAAATTAACATTGATATTGTTTAGCTTGTTGACTAAATCTACATTGTTCATGATATTAGAATTTGATACCTTACCAACTAAAGGGCTTAATAAAGAAACTAACCATTTTGACAATCTATATGTGATGGAGCCTACTGAACTCACTATAGGTCTTGCTGGAAAAATCTGTTTATGTGTTTTGATAGGTCCATACATATATGGCAATGAAGGGGAGAAAGATGACAAACTTTTTTACTAAGTTGACACAACATATTCTAAACTTAGGAAAAATCCCTTAGAAGCAGTTAATTCTCATTTCAACAAAGAAATGATGTTGTTGAAAGGTAACATTTCTCTTATCAAAAGTTTGTCATCTTTGTCCCCTTCATTGCCATATATGTATGGACTTACCAAAACACGTAAACAGAATTTTCCAGCAAGACCTATAGTGAGTTCAGTAGGCTCCATCACATATAAATTGTCAAAATGGTTAGTTTCTTTATCAAGCCCTTTAGTTGGTAAGGTATCAAATTCTAATATCATGAACAATGTAGATTTAGTCAACAAGCTAAACAATATCAATGTTAATTTTGATTTCAAACTAGTTAGCTTTGATGTTTCCTCACTTTTCACTAAAGTTCCAGTTGATGACCTTTAAGAATATTTGATGTCTTGGATGATATTCGTTTACCTGTTTCAAAGTCTAATATCACTGAACTGATAAAATTATGTATAAAAGACTGTGTATTTCAATTTAATGGAGATTATTATGCTCAAAAATTTGGTATGGCAATGGGTGACCCTTCTTCGCTTGTACTAAGTAATCTTTATATGGAATTTTTTTAAACAAAATTACTAAAGGATATCTTACCTTCTAATGGAATTTGGTTTAGGTATGTAGATGATGTTCTTTGTGTTTGGCCAACAAATGAAAATCTACAAATATTTCTCCCTTTACTTAATAATTTAGTACCTTCCATCAAATTTACTGTAGAAAATGAAAATAATGGTATGTTATCATTTTTAGATTGCATGATCCATAGACAAGGAAACAAGTTTAAGTTTAGCATATACAGAAAACCCACCAATGTATGCTCATATATCCATTATTACTCATCTCAACATGACAGAGTTAAATTATCATCATTTCAATCTATGTTCCTTAGGGCATTACGTATTTGCAGTCCAGAGTTAATTGACGATGAGTTTGAGAAGATATATTCTATTGGATCTAAGTTAAAGTACCCTAGATCTTTCATTGATAAATCCCTTAGGTTAGCAAAGAAATCATTTTATAGAGTTGAGCCCAAACCTCCCATTGGATGGTATTGCAGTGGAATCAATCAAAAAAGGGGGTGACTGTGCTGTTGACTGGTTGGTAAGGTTATTTGATGTATGTATGATTCTTGGTAAGGTGCTAGAGGATTGGCGGAATGCTTGCATTGTGCCCTTGTACAAAGGCAAAGGGGATAAAAGTGAGTGCTCAAATTACTGGGGTATAAGTTTGTTGAGTATTCCAGGTAAATTGTATGGGAGGGTTTTGATTGAGAGGGTGAAGGCATGTGCAGAGCATCAGACTTGGGAAGAGCAGTGTGGTTTCAGAAGTGGTATAGGATGCGTGCATCAGGTGTTTGCTTTGAAGAATGTATGTGAGAAATACTTAGAAAAGCAAATGGATTTATATGTAGCATTTTCGGATCTGGAGAAGGCATATGATGGAATTGATAGACGTGCTCTATGGAAGGTATTACGATTATATGGTGTGGGAAGCAAGTTGTTAGAAGCAGTGAAAAGTTTTTATCGAGGATGTAACGTATATGTACGTGTAGGAAGAGAGGAAAGTGATTGGTTCTCAGTGAATGTTGGTTTGCAGGCAGGGGTGTGTGATGTCTCCATGGTAGTTAATTTGTTTATGGATGGGGTTGTTAGGGAGGTGAATGCATGAGTTTTGGAAGGAGGGGCAAGTATGCAGTCTGTTGTGGATGAGAAAGCTTGGGAAGTGAGTCAGTTGTTGTTCACTGATGGTGCAGCTCAGATGGCTAATTCGGTTGGTAAACTGCAAAAACTGGTGACTGAGTTTGGTAAAGTGTGTGAAAGAAGAAAGCTGAAGGTAAATGTGAATAAGAGCAAGGTTATCAGGTACAGCACGGTTGAGGGACAAGTTAATTTGGAGGTCAGTTTGAATGGAGAAAAACTTGAGGAAGTGAAGTGTTTTAGATATCTGGGAGTGGATTTGGCAGCGGATGGAACCATGGAAGGCGAAGTGAATCATAGGGTGGGGGAGTGGGCGAAAGTTTTGGGAGCGTTGAAAAATGTGTGGAAGTCGAGACCATTATCTTGGAAAGCAAAAATGGGCATGTTTGAAGGAATAGTGGTTCCAACAATGTTATATGGTTGCGAGGCGTGGGCTATAGATAGAGTTGTGCGGAGGACGGTGGATGTGACGGAAATGAGATGTTTCAGGACAATATGTCGTGTGAGGTGGTTTGATCGAGTAAGTGATAATAGGGTAAGAGAGGTGTGTGGTAATAAAAAGAGTGTGATTGAGAGAGGAGAAGAGGGTGTGTTGCAATTGTTTAGTCGCAAGCAGAGAATGAGTGAGGAAAGATTGATCAAGAGGATATATGTGTCAGAGGTGGAGGGAACGAGGAAAAGTGGGAGACCAAACTGGAGGTGGAAAGATGAAGTGAAAAAGATTTTGAGTGATCTGGGCCTGAACATGCAGGAGGGTGAAAGCCGTGCAAGGGATAGAATGAATTGGAACGATATGGTATACCGGGGTCGACGTGCTGTCAATGGATTGAACCAGGGTATGTGAAGCGTTTGGGGTAAACCATGGAAGGTTTTGTGGGGGACTGGATGTGGAAAGGGAGCTGTGGTTTCGGTGCATTATACATGGCAGATAAAGACTGAGTTTGAACGAATGTGGTCTCTATTTTTTCTAGCGCTACCTCGCGCACATGCAGGGGAGGGGTTTGTCATTTTTGGGTGGCGGGGTGGCGACGGGAATGAATAAGGGCAGAGAGTATGAATTATGTACATGTGTATATACGTATATGTCTGTGTGTGTATATATATATGATATGTTGAGATGTATAGGTATGTATATGTGCGTGTGTGGACGTGTATGCATATACATGTGTATGTGGGTGGGTTGGGCCATTCTTTCGTGTGTTTCCTTGCGCTACCTCGCTAACGCGGAGGACAGCGAAAAAGTATAATAAAAAAGAATATATATATATATATATATATATATATATATATATATATATATATATATATATATATATATATATATATATATATATATATTCATATATATGTATATTTGCGTGTGGGGACAACAAAGGCCACATTCGTTCACACTCAGTGTCTAGCTGTCATGCAATAATGCACCGAAACCACAGCTCCCTTTCCACATCCAGGCCCCACACAACTTTCCATGGTTTACCCCAGACGCTTCACATGCCCTGGTTCAATCCACTGACAGCACGTCGACCCCGGTATATCACATCATTCCAATTCGCTCTATTCCTTGCACGCCTTTCACCCTCCTGCATGTTCAGGCCCCGATCATTCAAAATCTTTTTCACTCCATCTTTCCACCTCCAATTTGGTCTCCCACTTCTCGTTCCCTCCACCTCTGACACATATATCCTCTTGGTCAATCTATCCTCACTCATTCTCTCCATGTGACCAAACCATTTCAAAACACCCTTTTCTGCTCTCTCAACCACACTTTTTTTATCACCACACATCTCTCTTACCCTTACATTACTTAATCGATCAAAACACCTCACACCACATATTGTCCTCAAACATCTCATTTCCAGCACATCCACCCTCCTGCGCACCACTCTATCCATAGCCCACGCCTCGCAGCCATACAACATTGTTGGAAACACCATTCCTTCAAACATAAACATTTTTGCTTTCCGAGATAATGTTCTCGACTTCCAAACATTCTTCAAGGCTCCCAGAATTTTCGCCCCCTCCCCCACCCTATGATTCACTTTCGCTTCCATGGTTCCATCCGCTGCTAAATCCACTCCCAGATGTCTAAAACACTTTACATCCTTCAGTTTATCTCCATTCAAACTTACCTCCCAATTGACTTGACCCTCAACCCTACTGTACCTAATAACCTTGCTCTTATTCACATTTACTCTTAACTTTCTTCTTTCACACACTTTACCAATCTCAGTCACCAGCTTCTGCAGTTTCTCACATGAATCAGCCACCAGCGCTGTATCATCAGCGAACAACAACTGACTCACTTCCCAAGCTCTCTCATCCCCAACAGACTGCATACTTGCCCCTCCTTTCCAAAACTCTTGCATTTACCTCGATAACAACCCCATTGATAAACAAATTGAACAACCATGGAGACATCACACACCCCTACCTCAAACCTGCATTCACTGAGAACCAATCACTTTCCTCTCTTCCTACACGTACACATGCCTTACATCCTCGATAAAAACTTTTCAATGCTTCTAACAACTTGCCTCCCAAACCATATATTCTTAATACCTTCCACAGAGCATCTCTATCAACTTTATCTTATGCCTTCTTCAGATCCATAGATGCTACATACAAATCCATTTGCTTTTGTAAGTATTTCTCACATACATTCTTCAAAGCAAACACCTGATCCACACATCCTCTACCACTTCTGAATCCACACTGCTCTTCCCCAGTCTGATGCTCTGTACATGCCTTCACGCTCTCAATCAATACCTTCCCATATAATTTACCAGGAATACTCAACAAACTTATAGTTCTGTAATTTGAGCACTCACTCTTATCCCCTTTGCCTTTGTTCAATGGCACTATGGCAAGCATTCCGCCAATCCTCAGGCACCTCACCATGAATCATACATACATTGAATAACCTTACCAACCAGTCAACAATACAGTCACCCCCTTTTTTAATAGATTCCACTGCAATACCATCCAAACCTGCTGCCTTGCCGACTTTCATCTTCCGCAAAGCTTTTACTACCTCTTCTTTGTTTACCAAATCATTTTCCCTAACCCTCTCACTTTGCACACCACCTCGACCAAAACACTCTATATCTGCCAGTCTATCATCAAACACATTCAAGAAACCTTCAAAATACTCACTCCATCTCCTTCTCACATCACCACTACTTGTTATCACCTCCCCATCTGCGCCCTTCACTGAAGTTCCCATTTGTTTCCTAGTCTTGCGCACTTGATTTACCTCCTTCCAGAACATCTTTTTTTTTCTCCCTAAAATTTGATGATACTCTCTCACCCCAACTCTCATTTGCCCTCTTTTTCACCTCTTGCACCTTTCTCTTGACCTCCTGCTCTTTCTTTTATACATCTCCCGCTCATTTGCATTTTTTCCCTGCAAAAATCATCCAAATGCCTCTCTTCTCTTTCACTAATAATCTTACTTCACCATCCCACCACTCACTACCCTTTCTAATCAAGCCACCTCCCACACTTCTCATGCCACAGGCATCTTTTGCGCAAGCCATCACTGCTTCCCTAAATACATCCCATTCTTCCCCCACTCCCCTTACCTCCTTTGTTCTCACCTTTTTCCATTCTGTACTCAGTCTCTCCTGGTACTTCCTCACACGTCTCCTTCCCAAGCTCACTTACTCTCACCACTCTCTTCACCCCAACATTCTCTCTTCTTTTCTGAAAACCTCTACAAATCTTCATCTTCGCCTCCACAAGATAATGATCAAACATCCCTCCAGTTGCACCTCTCAGCACATTAACATCCAAAAGTCTCTCTTTCGCGCGCCTATCAATTAACACGTAATCCAATAACGCTCTCTGGCCATCTCTCCTACTTACATACGTTTACTTATGTATATCTCTCTTTTTAAACCAGGTATTCCCAATTACCAGTCCTTTTTCAGCACATAACTCTACAAGCTCTTCACCATTTCCATTTACAGCACTGAACACTCCATGTATACCAATTATTCCCTCAACTGCCACATTACTCGTCTTTGCATTCAAATCACCCATCACAATAACCCGGTCTTGTGCGTCAAAACCACTAACACACTCATTGAGCTGCTCTGAAAACACTTGCCTCTCATGATCTTTCTTCTCATGCCCATGTGCATATGCACCAATAATCACCCATCTCTCTTCATCAACTTTTAGTTTACCCATGTCAATCTAGAATTTACCTTCTTACACTCTATCACATACTCCCACAACTCCTGTTTCAGGAGTAGTGCTACTCATTCCCTTGCTCTTGATCTCTCACCAACCCTTGACTTTACTCCCAAGACATTCCCAAACCACTCTTCCCCTTTACCCTTGAGCTTCGTTTCACTCAGATCCAAAACATCCAGGTTCCTTTCCTCAAATATACTACCTATCTCTCCTTTTTTCCATCTTGGTTACGTCCACACATTTAGACACCCCAATGTGAGCCTTCGAGGAGGATGAGCACTCCCCGCGTGACTCCTTCTTCTGTTTCCCCTTTTACAAAGTTAAAATACAAGGAGGGGAGGGTTTCTGGCCCCCTGCTCCCGTCCCCTTTAGTCGCCTTCTACGACACGTGAGGAATGCGTGGGAAGTATTCTTTCTCCCCTATCCCCAGGGGTACATATATATATATATATATATATATATATATATATATATATATATATATATATATATATATATAGAGAGAGAGAGAGAGAGAGAGAGAGAGAGAGAGAGAGAGAGAGAGAGAGAGAGAGAGAGAGAGAGAGAGAGAGAGAGAGAGAGAGAGAGAGAGAGGGAGATAGAGAGAGAGGGAGTAAAAGTATGTGGAAGATGTATAAGAGAAAGTGACAGGAGATCAAGAGGACGGTGCAAGGACTGAAAAAGATGGCGGCGAATGAGAGTTGGGGTGAGCAATTATCACCAAACTTCAAGGAAGATAAGAAATTACTTCGGAAGGATGGTGCTAGTGTGAGAAAAACAAGAGAACAAATGGAAATATCAGTGAAAGGGGCAATTGGGGAAGTGGTAACGAGTAATAATGAAGTTTGCTAGGATTTTGAGTGAATAGGTGAGTGCTCGAATTAAAGAGGTGTAAATTTGTTGAGTGTATCTGATAAGTTGTATGGAAGAGTGGTGATTGAGAGGGGGATGGCAACACAGAGTATCAGACTAGAGAGGGGCAATATGGCTTCAGGAGTAGTAGAGAATGTGTGAATCAGATGTTTGCGCTAAAGAACGTCTCTGAGAAGTACTGATGTTAACAAGTATTCGTATGTGGCATGTATGGATCTGGAGAAATCCTATGATGGATTTGATAGAGATGCTTTGTGGAAAGTATTACGAATACATGCTGTGAAAGGAAGTCTTTTAGAAGCATTGAGGAGTTTTTACAAAGAGAGTTAGGCAGGTAAGGTGGGCATATAGTTTCCGGTGAAGATGAGTCTTCGGCAGGTATGTGTGATGTCACCATGACTACTTAATTCGTTTATGGTTAGGGGTAGTGAGTAAGATAAATGCAAGTCTCTTGGAAAGTGGGGCAAGGATGGAGTCTGTATGGGGTACGGGAGGGCCTTGAAAATGAACCATTTGTTTACTAATGACACGGCACTGGTGGCAGATTCAAGCGAGAAACTGAAGTTGGTTTTTGATTATGCGAGTGTGTCTGAAGGGAGAAAGTTGATAGTAAATGTGCATAAAAGAAAGATTATTAGGTTTGGAAGTGCAAAGAAACATTTTGATTGGGATATTAGTTTGAATGGAGAAAAAACTACGGAAAGTTGTGCATTTGATACCAGGGAGTGGACATTGCAAACTGTAGAAGTGGAGATGAGTCATAGAATGGGTGAGGGGTCTAAGGTTCTGGGAGCGCAGAATTTGTAGGAGATAGCGTTATCTGGGAACGCATAAATGGGTATGTGTGAAGGTATAAGAATCAGAACGATGTTGTATGGATGGGAGGCATAGGCTGTATATGAGTACATTCGGAAGAGGGTGATTTGGAGGAATGTGTTGGAAATAGAATGTTTGAGGGTATTATTTGATGTAAGGGGAAGGGTCGAGTAAGTAATGATAAAGTAGGAGAGAGGTGAGGTAATAAGAAGAGTATGGCTGAGGGCGCTGAAGGGGATGTGGGGAAATAACTAGGACATATGTAAAAAAAAATGACTGAGGATAGGTCGACATAGAAGATACATGTGTCAGAAGTAAAAGGACAAGGAGAAAGAGGAAACCAAATTAAAGGTGGAAAGATGGGGTGGAAACGATTTTATGTCACAAGAGCCTAAACATGTAGGAGAGTGAAAGCGTGCACGAGATAGAGTAATCTGCAGCGATGTGGTATACGTGCTTCCTTTGGAGTAACCATACTATATGAAGCGGCCGGGGAAAACCACATAAAGGACTGTGTGGATTGGTTGTGGAAAGGGGGAAATGGTTTCGGTGGATTATACATGGGGGCAAACAAATGAGGCCTTTTCTCTTTCTGTTCCTTGTAATTGCCTGTTAACATGGGAAACCGCGAATAAGCATGAAAAGAATGAAATAAGAAAATGTGTTATCCTCACTTTATCATATCACGGACTGCAGGTAGTAGGTGACCAAAAAACACCAACCAGGAAAGTACTGCTGCCATGATGTCATGAGATTTATTGATAGCGATGCAGAGAATCATTACTGCATTGGTTGTTGAGTCCCCACATTCCCTCCTACCTCATTTTTCTGTTTTCTTCCTGCCTCAACTGCAAAGGGGTTACCGGTATTCAATCATCAAACACAAACTCTCTCTCTCACATGTAGCACAAACATGTAAAACAAACAGTTCTCTACCCAAAGTTCTGCATCTTTCCCCATCTTTCATAATACAAGAAAGCCAGAGGAACACCTAAACAATGGCTTCGGCGATAAGCCAGAATGGTGCCACCGGTCGAGGTAGGCTGTTGGGTTTCCGGATCCTCCTTGACCTTCATTGAGCAAATGAGACGCACGTCACCTCTACCGAAATTCCTGGTAGACCTGGCTCTTTCTTTATTCATTTCTGACACATCTATTGCTTCATATTCAACCTGCTTTCCGGTGAATACCATTTGTTTACTTCCTCCCTTGATCCTTTGCCTCACTTGGAAAGACAACTGTCCGAGGATGCTTGTCCTCCACACAGTCAGAATTCTAGCAATGGTCTCTAACATTTCTGATCCAATAGATAGTAAGAGCATAGATGAGTTCGCGGAAATGTTTGCTCAACAGCAAACACATTAAGCAGCATATGAAGTACAATAAACACTTATTGCTCCACTCATGGGTCTTAAATCTTCTAGGAATACAACCATCTGGTTCAAATGATTTGTGTGCAAACAAGAAAACGAACTCCTGTATCGTCTGTACATTAGATTCACACTCAATCTCTAGCTGTCATGTGTAATGCACCGAAACCACAGCTCCCTTCCCACATCCAGGCCCCACAGACCTTTTCATGGTTTACCCCAGACACTTCACTTGCCCTGGTTCAATCCATTGACAGTATACCACATCGTTCCAGTTCACTCTATTCCTTGCACGCCTCTCAGCATTGTTTCTTCAGCAAACAACAACTCACTCACTTCCCAAGCCCTCCCATCCAGAACAGACTGCATACTTGCTCCTCTCTCCAAAACTCTTGCATTCACTTCTCTAACCATCCTATCCATAAAGAAATTAAACAATCATGGAGACATCACGCACCCTTGCCGCAAATCGACAATCAATGGGAACCAATCACTTTCCTCTCTTCCTACTCTTACACATGCCTTAAGTCCTTGGCAAAAACTTTTTACTGCTTCTATCAACTTACCTCCCACACCATATACTCTTAAAACCTTCCACAAAGCATTTACATCAACCCTATCATTTGCCTTCTCCAGATCCATAAATGCCACATAAAATTCCATCTGTTTTTCTAAGTATTTCTCACACATTCTTCATCACAAACACTTGATCCACACATCCTCTACCACTTCTGAAGCAACACTGCTCTTCTCCAATCTGATGCTCTGTACATGCCTTCAACCTCTCAATCAGTACCCTCCCATATAATTTCCAAGGAATACTCACAAACTTGTACCTCTGTAATTTGAACACTCACCTTTATCCCCTTTGCCTTTGTACAATGACACTATGCATGCATTCTTCCAATCCTCAGGCACTTTACCATGATTCATACATGCTTTGAATATCTTTTCCAACCAATCAACAACACAGTCACCCCCTTTTTAATAGATTCCACTGCAACACTGTCCAATCCCGCCGCCTTGCCGGCTTTCATATTCCGCAAAGCTTTCACTAACTCTTCTTTGTTTAACAAACCATTCTCCCAGACCCTCTCACTTCGCATACCACCCCAACCAAAACACCCTATATCTGCCACTCTATCATCAAACACATTCAACAAACCTTCAAAATACTCATTCCATCTCCTTCTCACTTGGAAAGTAACTTGTTTACCAAATGGCATCCTAGCTACGTCTCTTTGTTGTATATCAACTGACTTATATTTCGTTCTTGTATCTCCCCTGATGATGTGATCATTACACGAAAGTGCACTTGGGAACTTATCGTGTTTCATTTTCCCCGTGGACTCATAGGAATATATATATATATATATATATATATATATATATATATATATATATATATATATATATATATATATATATATATATATATATATATATATATATATATATATATATATATATATATATATATATATATATATATATATATATAAACACTTATTGCTCCACTCATGGGTCTTAAATCTTCTGGTTCAAATAATTTGTGTGCAAACAAGTGATTGGTTCTCAGTGAATGTAGGTTTGCGGCAGGGGTGTGTGATGTCTCCATGGTTGTTTAATTTGTTTATGGATGGGGTTGTTAGGGAGGTGAATGCAAGAGTTTTGGAAAGAGGGGCAAGTATGAAGTCTGTTGGGGATGAGAGAGCTTGGGAAGTGAGTCAGTTGTTGTTCGCTGATGATACAGCGCTGGTGGCTGATTCATGTGAGAAACTGCAGAAGCTGGTGACTGAGTTTGGTAAAGTGTGTGAAAGAAGAAAGTTAAGAGTAAATGTGAATAGGAGCAAGGTAACTAGGTACAGTAGGGTTGAGGGTCAAGTCAACTGGGAGGTAAGTTTAAATGGAGAAAAACTGGAGGAAGTAAAGTGTTTTAGATATCTGGGAGTGGATCTGGCAGCGGATGGAACCATGGAAGCGGAAGTGGATCATAGGGTGGGGGAGGGGGCGAAAATTCTGGGAGCCTTGAAGAATGTGTGGAAGTCGAGAACATTATCTCGGAAAGCAAAAATGGGTACGTTTGAAGGAATAGTGGTTCCAACAATGTTGTATGGTTGCGAGGCGTGGGCTATGGATAGAGTTGTGCGCAGGAGGATGGATGTGCTGGAAATGAGATGTTTGAGGACAATGTGTGGTGTGAGGTGGCTTGATCGAGTAAGTAACGTAAGGGTAAGAGAGATGTGTGGAAATAAAAAGAGCGGTGTTGAGAGAGCAGAAGAGGGTGTTTTGAAATGGTTTGGGCACATGGAGAGAATGAGTGAGGAAAGATTGACCAAGAGGATATATGTGTCGGAGGTGGAGGGAACGAGGAGAAGTGGGAGACCAAATTGGAGGTGGAAAGATGGAGTGAAAAAGATTTTGTGTGATCGGGGCCTGAACATGCAGGAGGGTGAAAGGAGGGCAAGGAATAGAGTGAATTGGATCGATGTGGTATACCGGGGTTGACGTGCTGTCAGTGGATTGAATCAGGGCATGTGAAGCGTCTGGGGTAAACCATGGAAAGCTGTGTAGGTATGTATATTTGCGTGTTTGGACGTATGTATATACATGTGTATGGGGGTGGGTTGGGCCATTTCTTTCGTCTGTTTCCTTGCGCTATCTCGCAAACGCGGGGGACAGCGACAAAGCAAGAAAAAAAGAATATATATATATATATATATATATATATATATATATATATATATATATATATATATATATATATATATATATATATATATATGTATATATATATATATATATATATATATATATATATATACATATACATATATATATACTTAGAAAAGTACTTAGAAAATACTTAGAAAATACTTAGAAAAGCCAATGGATTTGTATGTAGCATTTATGGATCTGGAGAGGGCATATGATAGAGTTGATAGAGATGCTCTGTGGAAGGTATTAAGAATATATGGTGTGGGAGGCAAGTTGTTAGAAGCAGTGAAAAGTTTTTATCGAGGATGTAAGGCATGTGTACGTGTAGGAAGAGAGGAAAGTGATTGATTCTCAGCGAATGTAGGTTTGCGGCAGGGGTGTGTGATGTCTCCATGGTTGTGGCGTATGTATATACATGTGTATGGGGGTGGGTTGGGCCATTTCTTTCGTCTGTTTCCTTGCGCTACCTCGCAAACGCGGGAGACAGCGACAAAGCAAGAAAAAAAAGAAAAAATATATATATATACATATATATATATATATATATATATATATATATATATATATATATATATATATATATATATATATATATATATATATATATACTTAGAAAATACTTAGAAAATACTTAGAAAAGCCAATGGATTTGTATGTAGCATTTATGGATCTGGAGAAGGCATATGATAGAGTTGATAGAGATGCTCTGTGGAACGTATTAAGAATATATGGTGTGGGAGGCAAGTTGCTTAGAGCAGTGAAAAGTTTTTATCGAGGATGTAAGGCATGTGTACGTGTGGGAAGAGAGGAAAGTGATTGGTTCTCAGTGAATGTAGGTTTGCGGCAGGGGTGTGTGATGTCTCCATGGTTGTTTAATTTGTTTATGGATGGGGTTGTTAGGGAGGTGAATGCAAGAGTTTGGAAAGAGGGGCAAGTATGAAGTCTGTTGGGGATGAGAGAGCTTGGGAAGTGAGTCAGTTGTTGTTCGCTGATGATACAGCGCTGGTGGCTGATTCATGTGAGAAACTGCAGAAGCTGGTGACGGAGTTTGGTAAAGTGTGTGGAAGAAGAAAGTTAAGAGTAAATGTGAATAAGAGCAAGGTTATTAGGTACAGTAGGGTTGAGGGTCAAGTCAATTGGGAGGTGAGTTTGAATGGAGAAAAACTGGAGGAAGTGAAGTGTTTTAGATATCTGGGAGTGGATCTGTCAGCGGATGGAACCATGGAAGCGGAAGTGGATCATAGGGTGGGGGAGGGGGCGAAAATTTTGGGAGCCTTGAAAAATGTGTGGAAGTCGAGAACATTATCCCGGAAAGCAAAAATGGGTATGTTTGAAGGAATAGTAGTTCCAACAATGTTGTATGGTTGCGAGGCGTGGGCTATGGATAGAGTTGTGCGCAGGAGGATGGATGTGCTGGAAATGAGATGTTTGAGGATAATGTGTGGTGTGAGGTGGTTTGATCGAGTAAGTAACGTAAGGGTAAGAGAGATGTGTGGAAATAAAAAGAGCGTGGTTGAGAGAGCAGAAGAGGGTGTTTTGAAATGGTTTGGGCACATGGAGAGAATGAGTGAGGAAAGATTGACCAAGAGGATATATGTGTCGGAGGTGGAGGGAGCGAGGAGAAGAGGGAGACCAAATTGGAGGTGGAAAGATGGAGTGAAAAAGATTTTGTTTGATCGGGGCCTGAACATGCAGGAGGGTGAAAGGAGGGCAAGGAATAGAGTGAATTGGAGCGATGTGGTATACAGGGGTTGACGTGCTGTCAGTGGATTGAATCAAGGCATGTGAAGCGTCCGGGGTAAACCATGGAAAGCTGTGTAGGTATGTATATTTGCGTGTGTGGACGTGTGTATGTACATGTGTATGGGGGGGTTGGGCCATTTCTTTCGTCTGTTTCCTTGCGCTACCTCGCAAACGCGGGAGACAGCGACAAAGTATAAAAGAAAAAAAAAAAAAAAAAAATATATATATATATATATATATTTATATATATATATATATATATATATATATATATATATATATATATATATATATATATATACATACATATATACATATATATATATATATATATATATATATATATATATATATATATATATATATATATATATATATATATATATATATATATATATATATATATATCTAATTTGTATAGACAATCACATGTTTACCAAATGGCGTCCTAGCTTCATCTCTTCGATGTATATCAACTGACTTATATTTCTCTCTTGTGTCTCCCATAATGATGTGACTATTACACGAAAGTGTGCTTGGGAACTTATCGTGTTTCATTTTCCCCGTGGACTCATAGGAATATATATATATATATATATATATATATATATATATATATATATATATATATATATATATATATATATATATATATATATATATATATATATATATATATATTTATAGATATATATGTATATATATTTCTTTTCTTTCTTTCAAACTATTCGCCATTTCCCGCATTAGCGAAGTAGCGTTAAGAACAGAAGACTGTTCCTTCGAGGGAATATCCTCACCTGGCCCCCTTCTCTGTCCCTGGAATATAATATTCCAGAATTACTTTCAGAACTATACTTCACAGTCATTACACGAAACAAATTGGTTTTTCATTGATATCACGAACATATTATATCGTATACTTTCTCTGTAATTGTACATAATTGAAGTGTACTCGGCTCATGTGGAAAGTCATACGCTGAAGATTGTCTTAAGAAAATTGCAAATGATTGAAGTTTATGCCAATATGTACAAGCACTCCTGTGAATGCATCATAGTTAACAAACACTGTAATCCTGAAGTATGGAACTTAAAACAAAATTGCACTAAATCGTCTACAGACATTTCTCGTAAACTTTATGAATGTCTCGTATTTTCTTTTAGCTGCAAATATAACAAAAATCTGTCATGTATGAGTGAAAGTGATAATTCTAGGAGGGACATCAAGAATGGCTCTCTCTCTCTCTCTCTCTCTCTCTCTCTCTCTCTCTCTCTCTCTCTCTCTCTCTCTCTCTCTCTCCATACCTACCTATTACACACACACACACACACACACACACACACCAGGATGTGGTGTGTGTGTGTGTGTGTGTGTGTGTGTGTGTGTGTGTGTGTGTGTGTATATATACACAGGAGTAAAGATAAATTACATATATACGATGTTAAAAGTCGAGGAAAAACAAGTATAAAACTCTTCCCGTAACACACAAATGATAATCACACATAAATGTGTCATGGAGACAGATTTCAAAGAAACAGTAAACACATTAATGCAAAGAAGATAAGAATGGGTAGAATGGAGTTATGTGATTTTTGGAAAAACATTTAAGTCAATGTCTTGAAGTATATAAAGAGAA
The DNA here is from genome assembly GCF_036320965.1 of Panulirus ornatus. Lineage (NCBI taxonomy): Eukaryota > Metazoa > Arthropoda > Malacostraca > Decapoda > Palinuridae > Panulirus > Panulirus ornatus. The sequence continues at coordinate 24,668,593 of NC_092236.1, forward strand.
AAAAGAACAGACTGTGGAGTTGGAGGTGGAAAGATCGATCGGGGATTATCCATATGGAAGAGAGATGAGAACAGTTATTGGGAATGCTGTTCATTGTAGAGGGAAGTATTCGCGAAGTGTCACAAGTATAAATCCTTAGACCTGTGTTGCACTTGGTGTACATTGATAACCTGCCAGATGGTGTTAACTCATGCGTTAGGAATTCTGCCGATGATGTGAAATAGATGGTAGACGTTGGTGATGCGAAAGACTGAGAAATACTGAAAGAGGATCTACATGCTTCAATAGCTAAGCATTATTAGTGTATGATGAAGTGTAATCAGTATTATAGACTACGTAAGGGATCAGGGGGACCTCGTTAAAAGCATATATCAGATTGGAGTCGGTGTGGGGGAGGGGGGGGGTTAGAGGAATCAGATTACGAGAAAGATTTTTAAATACCAATACAGAAAAGTGAACTGTTTTGTTACATAGTATCAAGATGATATTGTGACTGTAGGATTCGTCCCATTACTGTGTGAGGGAAGTTGTCCTCCTCGCCGCTTTAAGAGCAAGAGGCAGTTTGATAGTTCATCTGTAAACAAAAAACTGGATTTCGTCGCTGCAGAGTTGAAATTCTATCGGTTAATGTTCTGTTGCTAAAGTCCGAGTTTCAGTTAGATTTGACTTTGGTAAAAGAGATATGTGATCGGGCGGTGCACCTGGAGGAACTGCTGACACTCTCTTTGTTGGGTTCCCAGTCGCTCGTGAAGTAGCCGATTGAAGTGAAGCAGCTGTGACCCTTGAGATGGTTTTTGATCCCGTATTGGAGCAACTTAAGCCCATGACTTTCTTTTCAATCTTGCTTAGGTCCGGTAGTGGACGAGAGGTACTGTGCGGTGACCGCTTTGACAAATCCGGCTTTGGGCGGCTGGGAGTACGCAAGGTGAAGTACGGGGAAGCACTATGTGCAGTGTCTGGTCTTGTGGAAAGTGAGGGAGATTTTTGCCTGTATGGATTTTCCAAATATGTTTTGCTGAAATTGAAGCTGTAGAAGAAGGTAAATTCTGGTGTGAGATTCTGAGGAGTGGTAATTTATCAGCAGCTCACCATCCTAGCTATGCTCGCTATGTTATATGATGTTTTGGCTTTAGGAGACTGTGAGGTTATTGGGAAGAGAGTGATTCGTATGCTATATTGCTAGATATCTTAGATTTGGGATTTTGTGCGATTAATGTGTATGGTCTTTATCTAATGTGATTGGTGTCCATAGTTCACGTGGTCCCTGTCCAACGTCTTGCCTGATCGCTGAGCTTTAAGAGAAGCATAGTGCAGGAACTAAGAATTCATTTCTCCTACAATTATAAGCTTAATGAGAATTTTTTTTTTTTTTACTGTGGATCAAACGTCGTTTCCTTGATTTATAATAGTTCATATTGTCTGAAGAGGAGCAGAGGAACCACCTACAAGCGGAGCAGAACATATAACAAAGAGAAATGTCATAGGCAGGCGCCCTAACACCAGCAGAGTTGCCATTCTCCCACGGCACACGTGTGTGTGCGTTCGGATGTGGACTTTCCAGTGACTCGCACGTACAGGTGAGCCCACAAGAAATCAAGTTAAAATCACAAGGAACCCTTGGCTGAGAACACTATTACTACCAGTTTCTGTAATAAGGACAAACATATCATCAGCATTCACGTTCATGAACAGGTTTGAGAAAATATGGATTATTCGAAACCCAAACTTAATACCTCTGTGTGTAATCCCTATCCATAGAAATGTACAGACAATTTAGGCAGAATGCAGAATTGTGCAGTATTTCTTGAGATATAAAATACTAGAGGAAATAACTGAAAACATAGATAAGAAACAATGAGATTATATGCAAGGAGGATAAATATTCCAGTGAAATAATGATGAAGGAGGAGAATTCATGAAGTAACAACGTAGTACGGACAAGGATTATGTTTTGAACACTGCTTAACATGTGACACCAGGGCAAAGATTATATATATATATATCTTTCTTTTCTTTCATACTATTCACCATTTCCCGCGTTAGCGAGGTAGCGTTAAGAGCAGAGGACTGGGCCTTTGAGGGAATATCCTCATCTGGCCCCCTTCTCTGTTCCTTATTTTGAAAAAAAAAAAACAAAAAAAACGAGAGGGGAGGATTTCCAGTCCCCCCCGCTCCCTTCCCTTTTATTCGCCTTCTACGACACGCAGGGAATACGTGGGAAGTATTCTTTCTCCCCTATCCCCAGGAAGCTGGCCTGGGTTCAGGCGCAGGACTGGATGAGGTGAAGGAGGTTGTGGTGGTGGTGTTGGACTTACTTTTGGTGTTGTTGATTTTGTCGTCAAGTCCTCTGCATCATCACGGCAAAGTTCTTCTTCTTCCTCCTCACCCGCCACCCATTGTTGGCACATCTCTGTGTTGCCCCTGTAATGTGCTTCTACTACTACTTCTTTTTCTGTGCTGCTGCTGATGCTGTCGTATGACATGCATGCATGCGTGCAGGCAGGGCTGTAGTAGTCGTGGACAAGCTGCAGGCAAGCAAGGCAGTAGTAATGTGTCTGCGTCTTTGGTGTGGTTGCCTAAGGTGAAGGAAGGAAGGGTGTGGAATTTTGTGATGCACGGCTTGTCACTGATGATACTGATAGTAATAATAGTAATAATATATATATATATATATATATATATATATATATATATATATATATATATATATATATATATCTATTTTGCTTTGTCGCTGTCTCCCGCGTTAGCGAGGTAGCGCAAGGAAACAGACGAAAGAATGGCCCAACCCACCCACATACACATGCATATACATACACGTCCACACACCCAAATATACATACCTATACATCTCAATGTACACACACATATATATATATATATATATACATATATATATATATATATATATATATATATATATATATATATATATATATATATATATATATATATATATATATATATATATATATATATATACACACAGACATATACATATATACACATGTACATAATTCATACTGTCTGCCTTTATTTATTCCCATCGCCACCTCGCCACACATGGAATTACAACCCCCTCCCCCCTCATGTGCGCGAGGTAGCGCTAGGAAAAGACAACAAAGGTCCCATTCGTTCACACTCAGTCTCTAGCAGTCATGTAATAATGCACCGAAACCACATCTCCCTTTTCACATCCAGGCCCCACAGAACTTTCCATGGTTTACCCTGGTTCAATCCGTTGACAGCACGTCGACCCCGGTATACCACATCGTTCCAATTCACTATATTCCTTGCACGCCTTCACCCTCCTGCATGTTCAGGCCCCGATCACTCAAAATCTTTTTCACTCCATCTTTCCACCTCCAATTTGGTCTACCACTTCTCCTCGTTCCCTCCACCTCTGACTCATTTATCCTCTTGGTCAATCTTTCCTCACTCATTCTCTCCATGTGACCAAACCATTTCAAAACACCCTCTTCTGCTCTCTCAACCACACATTTTTTATTTCCACACATCTCTCTTACCCTTACATTACTTACTCGATCAAACCACCTCACACCACCCACATATTGTCCTCAAACATCTCATTTCCAGCACATTCACCCTCCTGCGCACAACACAAATCAATCCAACCAATTTTAACGTCGTGCCCGAGAGTTGAACCCAGGGTACCATAAACATCAGGTAGACAACTTCCAACTGGATCACTGACGGAACAAACCCAATATCACCTAAGCTCCCACACTACAACCATAGGATTCCCACCCATATACTATGCGCCTATAAGGTGAGATAAGCCGCCTACACTCTGGTCACGAGAATCATCTCGGTAAACTTTTTTGTAGTCTCTCCCTGCTGCCTCATATGGCCAGGTTCAGTGCAATGACAACACGTTGCCCCCTACTTATCACATCGCTCTGATTCATTCCATCCCGTGCAAGCAATTCATCCTCGTTCATATTCAGTCCCAAGCACTAAAAGTCTTACTTACTCCATCCTTCCATCTCCAATTTGCTGACCCCTTTCCCTTGCCACATCGCTCCAATTCATTCTATCCCGTGCAAGCCATTCATCCTCGTGCATATTCAGGTCCCCAGCACTAAAACTCTTACTCGCTCCATCCTTCCATCTCCAATTTGCTGAACCCTTTCCCTTGTTCTCTCCGCTTCTGACACGTATATTCTTTTTGTCAGCCTGTCATTCATTTTCTCCCTGTGTCCAAACTATTTCAGCACAATGTCTTCGGCGCTCTCATTCATACTTTTTTATTATCCCACATTTCTTTTACCCTGTTATTACTTACTCGATCAACCTTCCTCACACCACATTCCGTCCTCAAACATTTCACTTATAATGCATTCACCTTTTTCCGTACATTTTCATTTATAGATCATGCTTCGATTCATACAAAATTGTTGGGACTACTATTCTTTCAAACATATTCCTTGTCGTCCTATCTTTCCATAACTTCCTCGATATTTACAGAACCTTTGCCACAAATGACTCACCTCCGCTTTCATGGTTCCCTTCGATGCCTTGTCCACTCCTAGGTATCTGAAGCACTTAACCTTCCCCAAGCTTTCTCCATTCACGCTCACAGCCCAGCTAACCTGTTTCTCTGCACTCTAAAACATGATAAACTTGCCTTTATTCACGTTTACTCCCAACTTTCTACTTTCATACACTCTCCCAAAGTCAGACATCAAGTTTTGTAGTTATTCACTTGAATCAGCCACCAGCACCTTGTCATCAGCAAACAACAATTGACCCACTCACCATACCACCTCACTCCCAACAGAGAACATACTCATCCGTCTCTCCGAGACCCTTGTATTTGCCTCCCTCACCACACCAGTTATAAAGAAACCAAACAACAAGCGTGACTTTACACACCCTGCTGCAGACCCACTTCCCACCCGGAAGCATTCACCCTCCTTTCTACCAACTCATACACCTTCCTCAATTTCTTGATACAAGATCCTCACTGCTTCTAATAAGTTTCCTCCCACACTATATATTCGTAATACCTTTCACGGAGCTTCTCTATCAATCCTATAATAAATCTTCTCCAGATCCATAAATGCCACACAGAGATACTTCTCTTTATCTATTTTTCACACACATTCTTCGAAACAAACAACCGATACACACATCCTCTATCAATCCTGAAACTACAGCGTTCCTCCCTGATCTGATGCTCAGAGCATTCCACTAACAGTTTCAAACACCATTCTTTCATACAGCTTACCAGATACACCCAGGAAACATACGCCTATGGATTTCAAACATTTACTTATGTCATTGATACAGTGTCACTAAACGTGAATTCCGCCAATCTTCTCTCACCATGATTCAAACATACTTTAAGAATTTCAACTAACCAATCACCTACACTATCACTCCATTTCTTAATATTTTCAGCTGCAATTCCATTCATTCCAGCCGCCGTGCCACATTTTGTTTTACGTAAGATTTTCACCTCCTCCTCTCTTTACCAGACTACTTGCCATAACTTCCATTTTGCACACCTCCCTACCCATACACCCTACATCTCCCACCCAATCATCAAACACATTCAACAATCCTCTTGAATTCTCATGCCATCTCTTCACCTCATCACTTCCTGTTACCACTTCCACATTTGCCCCCTCCTTCTTTGAAGTTCCTATTTGTTCTCTTATTTCCCTCACACTGTAAAACTTAATCCAAAACATTTGCCCACTTTTTCAACCCCTGCACCTTCCTCTAGACTTGCAGCTTTTTCCTGTACGTCTTCCATTCTATCGCACGCCTTTACTGTATACAAGTACTCCCCATACACACTTCTCTTTACTAAGTAACTTTATTTCATCATCCCACAACTCACCACCCTTCCTCACCTGCCCACCTCACACCTTCCGCATGCCACACACTTCTCTAGCATACACTACCACTGCTTCCCTAAATATCTTCCATTTCTCACCTGCTCCCCTAGCTTCGTTTACTCTCACATTTTTCCATTCTGCAGGAAATCTTTCATGGTATTTCTTCATAAAAGTCTCTTCTCCAAGCTCATTTACTCCCACCACCCTATTCTCACCCGTATCATTCCCTCTTTTCCTAACACTTATACAAATCTTCATCCTTGCCTCTACTAGATAATGATCAGATATCCCACCAGCTGCTCCTACCAGTACATTCACATCCAAGAGTCTCTCTTTTGCACGCCTACCAATTAGTATGTAATACAGTAACGCTTACTAACCATCTTTCCTGCTTACCTACGTATGACTCAGGCACGTCCCTCTTTTAAAGCCAGGGATTCCTCGTCACACGTCCTTTTCATCACACAACTCCACATCCTCTTCGTCATATCTTTTCACCTTACTGAATGTTCAGTTCTCCCGGTTATACCCTCGGCTGCAACATTATTCTATCATTTAGGTCCCCTATCTTTAATATCCGGCATCTTGCATCAAAACTGCTGACACAATCATCAGCTACTTTAAAAACACTCGCCCCTCTAAATCATTCTTCTCATATATATGAGGTGCATAAGCACTAATAATGACCCATCTCTTGTAATCCACTCCCATTTCTATATACATCAGTTTGGATATCACTTCCTTAAACCCCTTTAAACATTTTCAAAAGACATATATGATGGTAATAAATCATTGCCCGGAAAGTATCATCCATTAGCTTTACGTCTGAAGTTGGAAAATTTATGGAAACCATCATTCGAGACAGAATTGTGAACTATTTAGAGGACCAGCATTTGATAAACGATTCTCAGTATACCTTGCAATGAAATCGTTTATGACCAACTTGGAAAAAGACGTAGAATGGAGAGAGCACAACGTCGAGCTACTGAGATGATTCCCAGACTGAAGAGCAAGTCCTATGAGATTAGACTTCAGACGAATCTATCCAGACTTGAAAAGAGAAGGTTAAGAGGTAATCTAATGCAAGTATTCGGAACAATCAAATACCTTCATATTTCATCTGATTCTACTCTTAGTAATGGCTACAAACTCGTGGGCAAACCTTTTACTTCGAATGAGACGAAGTACATTGTACTTCAACTGGATCGTTGACGTATGGTGTGATGTATCACGTAGAGTGATTAAAACAGTTTGTAGATATTTTCAAGAATAGACATGATAAATATTTAGCTTCAAGTCCAAGACTTACCTGGTTTGTGCCTCTTTAGTCACACAGAATTTGCAATTTTTTTCTTTTTGAATTATATCTATATGCCTTCTAAGCTTTACCACACTAATCTGTGAGTTTCTGATATCCTCCACCATCATAAACAGCTTCGAAAGGACTCACTGTTCCTTAGTTGTTTTTATTCCTCTGTATATATATATATATATATATATATATATATATATATATATATATATATCTTTTTTCTTTCTTTCATACTATTCGCCATTTCCCGCATTAGCGAGGTAGCGTTAAGAACAGAGGACTGGGCCTTTGAGGGATTATCCTCACTTGGCCCCCTTCTCTGTTCCTTCTTTTGGAAAATTAAAAAAAAAAAAAAAATGAGAGGGGAGGATTTCCAGCCACCCGCTCCCTTCCCTTTTAGTCGCCTTCTACGACACGCAGGGAATACGTGGGAAGTATTCTTTCTCCCCTATCCCCTATCCTATATATATATATATATATATATATATATATATATATATATATATATGTATGTATGTATACTATCCCTGGGGATAGGGGAGAAAGAATACTTCCCGCGCATTCCTCACATGTCATACAAGGCGACTAAAGGGGACGGGAGCGAGGGCCTGCAAACCCTCCCCTCCTTGTATTTTAACTTTCTAAAAGGGGAAACAGAAGGAGTCACTCGGGGAGTGCTCATCCTCCTCGAAGGCTCAGATAGGGGTGTCTAAATGGGTGTGGATGTAACCAAGATGAAAAAAAAGGAGAGATAGGTAGTATGTTTGAGGAAAGGAACCTGGATGTTTTGGCTCTGAGTGAAACGAAGCTCAAAGGTAAAGGGGAAGAGTGGTTTGGGAATGTCTTCGGAGTAAAGTCAGGGGTTAGTGAGAGGACAAGAGCAAGGGAAGGAGTAGCACTACTCATGAAACAGGAGTGGTGGGAGTATGTGATAGAGTGTAAGAAAGCAAACTCTAGATTGATATGGGTAAAACTGATAGTGGATGGAGAGAGATGGGTGAATATTGGTTCATATGCACCTGGGCATGAGAAGAAAGATCATGAGAAGTGTTTTGGGAGCAGCTGAGTGAGTGTGTTAGTAGTTTTGATGCACGAGGCCGAGTTATAGTGATGGGTGATTTGAATGCAAAGGTGAGTAATGTGGCAGTAGAGGGAATAATTGGTGTACATGGCTTGTTCAGTGTTGTAAGTAGAAATGGTGAAGAGCTTGTAGATTTATGTGATGTAAAAAGACTGGTGATTGGGAATACCTGGTTTAAAAAGAGAGATATACATAAGTATACGTATGTAAGTAGGAGAGATGGCCAGATAGCGTTATTGGATTACGTGTTAATTGATAGGCGCGCGAAAGAGAGACTTTTGGATGTTAGTGTGCTGAGAGGTGCAAATGAAGGGATGTCTCATCATTATCTTGTGGAGGTGAAGGTGAAGATTTGTAGAGGTTATCAGAAAAGAAGAGAAAATGTTGGGGTGAAAAGAGTGGTGAGAGTAAGTGAGCTTGTGAAGGAGACTTGTGGGAGGAAGTACCAGGAGAGACTGAGTACAGAATGGAAAAAGGTGAGAACAAAGGAGGTAAGGGGAGTGGGGGAAGAATAGGGATGTATCTAGGAAAGCAGTGATGGGTTGAGCAAAAGATGTTTGTGGCATGAGAAGCGTGGAAGGTAGGCAGATTAGAAAGGGCAATGAATGGTGGGTTGAAGAATTAAGATTATTAGTGAAAGAGAAGAGAGTCATTTGGACGATTTTTGCAGGGAATTTTTGACGATTTTTTGGACGATTTTTGCAGGATGAGTGGGAGATGTATAAAAGAAAGAGGCAGGAGGTCAAGGGAAAGGGTGAAAGAGGTGAAAAAGAGGGCAAATGAGAGTTTGGGTGAGAGAGTATCATTAAATTTCATGGAGAATAAAAAGATGTTTTGGAAAGAGGTAAATAAAGTGCGTAAGACAAGGGAACAAATGGGAACTTCAGTGAAAGGGGCTAATGGGGAGGGGATAACAAGTAGTGGTAGGAGGTGGAGTGAGTATTTTGAAGGTTTGTTGAATGTGTTTGATGATAGAGTGGCAGATATAGGGAGTTTTCGTCGAGGTGGTGTGCAAAGTGAGAGGGTTAGGGAGAATGATTTGGTAAACAGAGAAGAGGTAGTAAAAGCTTTGCGGAAGATGAAAGCCGGCAAGGCAGCGGGTTTGGATGGAATTGCAATGGAATTTATCAAAATCGGGGGTGACTGTATTATTGACTGGTTTGTAAGGTTATTTATTGTATGTATGACTCATTGTGAAGTGCCTTAGGATTGGCCTAATGCTTGCATGGTGCCATTGTACAAAGGCAAAGGGGATTATGCACATGTGTATATATGTATATGTCTGTGTATGAATATATATATACATGTATACGTTGAGACGTATAGGTATGTATGTTTCCGTGTGTGGATGTGCATGTATATACATGTGTATGCGGGTTGGTTGTGCCATTCTTTCTGCCATATATATATATATATATATATATATATATATATCCCTGGGGATAGGGGAGAAAGAATACTTCCCACGTATTCCCTGCGTGTCGTAGA
>NC_092236.1:24678440-24710940 GCF_036320965.1 Panulirus ornatus
GCACGTCAACCCTGTATACCACATGACTCCAATTCACTCTATTCCTTGCCCTCCTTTCACCCTCCTGCATGTTCAGGCCCCGATCACACAAAATCTTTTTCACTCCATCTTTCCACCTCCAATTTGGTCTCCCTCTTCTCCTCGTTCCCTCCACCTCCGACACATATATCCTCTTGGTCAATCTCTCCTCACTCATTCTCTCCATGTGCCCAAACCATTTCAAAACACCCTCTTCTGCTCTCTCAACCACGCTCTTTTTATTTCCACACATCTCTCTTACCCTTACGTTACTCACTCGATCAAACCACCTCACACCACACATTGTCCTCAAACATCTCATTTCCAGCACATCCATCCTCCTGCGCACATCTCTATCCATAGCCCACGCCTCGCAACCATACAACATTGTTGGAACCACTATTCCCTCAAACATACCCATTTTTGCTTTCCGAGATAATGTTCTCGACTTCCACACATTTTTCAAGGCTCCCAAAATTTTCGCCCCCTCCCCCACCCTATGATCCACTTCCGCTTCCATGGTTCCATCCGCTGACAGATCCACTCCCAGATATCTAAAACACTTCACTTCCTCCAGTTTTTCTCCATTCAAACTCACCTCCCAATTGACTTGACCCTCACCCCTACTGTACCTAATAACCTTGCTCTTATTCACATTTACTCTTAACTTTCTTCTTCCACACACTTTACCAAACTCAGTCACCAGCTTCTGCAGTTTCTCACATGAATCAGCCACCAGCGCTGTATCATCAGCGAACAACAACTGACTCACTTCCCAAGCTCTCTCATCCCCAACAGACTTCATACTTGCCCCTCTTTCCAGGACTCTTGCATTTACCTCCCTTACAACCCCATCCATAAACAAATTAAACAACCATGGAGACATCACACACCCCTGCCGCAAACCTACATTCACTGAGAACCAATCACTTTCCTCTCTTCCTACACGTACACATGCCTTACATCCTCGATAAAAACTTTTCACTGCTTCTAACAACTTGCCTCCAACACCATATATTCTTAATACCTTCCACAGAGCATCTCTATCAACTCTATCATATGCCTTCTCCAGATCCATAAATGCTACATACAAATCCATATATACATATATATATATATATATATATATATATATATATATATATATATATATATATATATATATATATATATATTTATGAGGGAATAATTGGTATACATGGGGTGTTCAGTGTTGTAAATGGAAATGGTGAAGAGCTTGTAGGTTTATGTGCTGGAAAAGGACTGGTGATTGGGAATACCTGGTTTAAAAAGCGAGATTTACATAAGTATACGTATATAAGTAGGAGAGATGGCCAGAGAGCGTTATTGGATTACGTGTTAATTGACAGGCGCGCGAAAGAGAGACTTTTGGATGCTAATGTGGTGAAAGGTGCAACTGGAGGGATGTCTGATCATTATCTTGTGGAGGCTAAGGTGAAGATTTGTATGGGTTTTCAGAAAAGAAGAGTAAATGTTGGGATGAAGAGGGTGGTGAGAGTAAGTGAGCTTGGGAAGGAGACTTGTGTGAGGAAGTACCAGGAGAGACTGAGTACAGAATGGAAAAAGGTGAGAACAATGGAAGTAAGGGGAGTGGGGGAGGAATGGGATGTATTTAGGGAATCAGTGATGGATTGCGCAAAAGATGCTTGTGGCATGAGAAGAGTGGGAGGTGGGTTGATGAAAGGGTAGTGAGTGGTGGGATGAAGAAGTAAGATTATTAGTGAAAGAGAAGAGGGAGGCATTTGGACGATTTTTGCAGGGAAAAAATGCAATTGAGTGGGAGATGTATAAAAGAAAGAGACAGGAGTCAAGAGAAAGGTGCAAGAGGTGAAAAAGAGGGCAAATAAGAGTTGGGGTGAGTGAGTATCATTAAATTTTAGGGCGAATAAAAAGATGTTCTGGAAGGAGGTAAATAAAGTGGGAGCAAATAAAGTGAGCAAATGGGAACTTCAGTGAAGGGCGCAAATGGGGAGGTGATAACAAGTAGTGGTGATAAGAGAAGTAGATGGAGCGAGTATTTTGAAGGTTTGTTGAATGTGTTTGATGATAGAGTGACAGATATATGGTGTTTTGGTCGAGGTGGTGTGCAAAGTGAGAGGGTTAGGGAAAATGATTTGGTAAACAGAGAAGAGGTAGTAAAAGCTTTGCGGAAGATGAAAGCCGGCAAGGCAGCAGACTTGGATGGTATTGTAGTGGAATTTATTAAAAAAGGGGGTGACTGTATTGTTGACTGGTTGGTAAGGTTATTTAATGTATGTATGACTCATGGTGAGGTGCCTGAGGATTGGCGGAATGCGTGCATAGTGCCATTGTACAAAGGCAAAGGGGATAAGAGTGAGTGCTCAAATTACAGAGGCATAAGTTTGTTGAGTATTCCTGGTAAATTATATGGGAGGGTATTGTTTGAGAGGGTGAAGGCATGTACAGAGCATCAGATTGGGGAAGAGCACTGTGGTTTCAGAAGTGGTAGAGGATGTGTGGATCAGGTGTTTGCTTTGAAGAATGTATGTGAGAAATACTTAGAAAAGCAAATGGATTTGTATGTAGCATTTTTGGATCTGGAGAAGGCATATGAAAGAGTTGATAGAGATGCTCTGTGGAAGGTATTAAGAATATATGGTGTGCCAGGCAAGTTGTTAGAAGCAGTGAAAAGTTTTGATCGAGAATGTAAGGTATGTGTACGTTTAGGAAGAGAGGAAGGTGATTGGTTCTCAGTGAATGTAGGTTTGCGGCAGGGGTGTGTGATGTCTCCATGGTTGTTTAATTTGTTTATGGATGGGGTTGTTAGGGAGGTGAATGCAAGAGTTTTGGAAAGAGGGGCAAGTATGAAGTCTGTTGTGGATGAGAGAGCTTGGGAAGTGAGTCAGTTGTTGTTCGCTGATAATACAGCGCTGGTGGCTGATTCATGTGAGAAACTGCAGAAGCTGGTGACTGAGTTTGATAAAGTGTTTGAAAGCAGAAAGTTAAGAGTAAATGTGAATAAGAGCAAGGTTATTAGGTACAGTAGGGTTGAGGGTCAAGTCAATTGGGAGGTAAGTTTGAATGGAGAAAAACTGGAGGAAGTAAAGTGTTTTAGATATCTGGGAGTGGATCTGGTAGCGGATGGAACCATGGAAGCGGAAGTGGATCATAGGGTGGGGGAGGGGGCGAAAATTCTGGGGGCCTTGAAGAATGTGTGGAAGTCGAGAACATTATCTCGGAAAGCAAAAATGGGTATGTTTGAAGGAATAGTGGTTCCAACAATGTTGTATGGTTGCGAGGCGTGGGCTATGGATAGAGTTGTACGCAGGAGGATGGATGTGCTGGAAATGAGATGTTTGAGCACAATGTGTGGTGTGAGGTGGTTTGATCGAGTAAGTAACGTAAGGGTAAGAGAGATATGTGGAAATAAAAAGAGCGTAGTTGAGAGAGCAGAAGAGGGTGTTTTGAAATGGTTTGGGCACATGGAGAGAATGAGTGAGGAAAGATTGACCAAGAGGATATAGGTGTCGGAGGTGGAGGGAACGAGAAGAAGTGGGAGATCAAATTGGAGGTGGAAAGATGGAGTTAAAAAGATTTTGTGTGATCGGGGCCTGAACATGCAGGAGGGTGAAAGGAGGGCAAGGAATAGAGTGAATTGGATCGATGTGGTATACCGGGGTTGACGTGCTGTCAGTGGTTTGAATCAGGGCATGTGAAGCGTCTGGGTTAAACCATGGAAAGCTGTGTAGGTATGTATATTTGCGTGTGTGGACGTATGTATATACATGTGTCTGGGGGTGGTTTGGGCCATTTCTTTCGTCTGTTTCCTTGTGCTACTTCGCAAACGCGGGAGAGAGCGACAAAGCAAAAAAGAAAAAAAAATAAGAAAAATATATATATATATATATATATATATATATATATATATATATATATATATATATATATATATATATATATATATATATATATATATATATATATATATATATATATATATATATATATATATATATATATATATATATATATATATATATATATATATATATATATAAGCTTTCTCCAGATCCACAAAAGCTGTAAACAGCTTCTTACCTTTTGCTAGATACTTTTCCACAGTAATTTTCACCACATCAATCTGATTCACGCATCCCCTACCTTTCCTAAAACGCCCTTGCTCCTCGCTTATTTTGCATTCAGTCAATTTTATCACTCCATCAATTAGCACTTTCGCATACATTTTTCCTGTTATAAAATGTAATTGATGCAGACAGCATACAAAAATATACTAAGTTGTACAATAGCAAGGAGTGTTCAATGGATGAGGCCCTATAAGTGTACAGCTACACCTGCCATACGGTATCAATAAGTAACAACACACACACCTTAATTTTCCGTTAATATGCAAAAAATAAGAATTAGTTCCAATTCAATAAGCCATATACTACAACTTACATGCAACGGAAAATAACTAATACATAAAAGACATGCAAGATAACAATGCATATTATAGTATGTATGAAGTGGAATCTTATTAATTCTATAAAACAATACTCAGTTGAATGATAAAGACACTGACAGATCATGTTTCGATTTTGTTATTAAGAATTGGGTGTGAAGTGTATGTACTGCACAGAAAAATCTTTTTGCAAAGTTTACTTATAAATTCTTTAACAAAAGTGTCAATTCAATTTTTCCATTGCATTAATTTCAATCCTACAACTAGTCATCACGACATTTAAGAGAATACGCCGTGGGACTAGTGTTGCATTCTGTGAAAGCCTTCTTTAGAGTAGTGATTTGCTGTGTAAGAGTAAATCGAGAGTTGAACAAAAGTTTTGGTATACATGTGGGTGTAAGGCAGGGCTTTGTGATGGGTTTTTAATATATATCTATATATATCTATATATGGATCTGGCAGCGGATGGAAGCGGAAGTGGATCATAGGGTGGGGGAGGGGGCGAAAATCCTGGGAGCCTTGAAGAATGTGTGGAAGTCGAGAACATTATCTCGGAAAGCAAAAATGGGTATGTTTGAAGGAATAGTGGTTCCAACAATGTTGTATGGTTGCGAGGCGTGGGCTATGGATAGAGTTATATATATATATATATATATATATATATATATATATATATATATATATATATATATATATATATATATATATATATATATATGTAATATCCTAACCTGAGACAGGTACCTATCTTATTGACCCATCCCTAGAGGTGGATGAAGAGCTGAGTTGACTGTGGACCGACTGTCGCAAACTGGATTCGAACCTATGCGCTCGACTCTTGGCGGCTCGTGAATGCGTCACGATCAGGAACACTAACTGAGTACTGTATATTTCATACCACATACAGTAAAGCTACACACTGCATGTTCATCAGTACACGTTAAGCTACATCACAATGCACATATGCATTTTGAACACTATCATGCAATGAATACCAGTTTAGACGCCTCGCCATGAAGCGCTTCATAATGCAACACGTTATATGCCAGCCACCACACGCCCCCGAGCAGACATATAACTCAAGTTCCCGCCTGCTATATGCCATCACATGCCAAACGCCATGTACCACAGTTTCCTACATACCACAGTCTGCCTCAGAGCACCGTTTGACGCTCGACACTGCAGGCCACATTGATATTAAGAAACAGACAGTCATAGATCGCCTTAGTAACGGGAGGAATAGTAAAGACTGTGCACTATAAAAGATCTGCAGTGGCTGTCACTTTACCCTCCCTAACCACAGGTTGATGTCCTTTTCTGTCTCATAAACATATGGGTTGTTGGTATTCAGGCCAGAAATTCTCTCTGTCTCTCATATAGCCGATGACAACGAGCAACTTTCACTCACTTTCACTTTAATTCTTGAAATATCCTAATTTCATGATTCCGTCGAATAAACTGAGGCTTCGTGAGCCTATTTCCCTTCTTGTTGTATCGTTATGTTACCACCGGCCAAGGAAGGTTGAATGGTTCCAGTGGATCCTTTGACCGTCGTCAAACTACCGGTATCCACCCCATCTTCCCCGGCACTAAATTTGGCCTGGCTCTTCCCCTGTCCACTTCTGTATTATTTTCGATCTCATATTCCACTCTCCTCTGTCCAAAACCACCTACCTGCTTCCTTACCTAAACTTTTCCTGATACCCAATACCTGGGCGACGTAAGTGTCTACTGCAGTACAAAAGTATGAACTGCTTTCCTCAAAGATCTTGAGGCTCCCAGATCTGATGCCATCTGGCCATGTAGCTCAAATCTCCTTACCTTTTAAAACTTTATTTCAATGTTTCGAATATTTTCCTCCCCTCCTCCATCAAAATTCCAGCTATGTAAAACTTTTCGGCTATGCTTTTCTCGCTGTACTTCGATGCAATGAAATTTTCTTGCGGGAGATTTCAGGGTACACCGCAAAGACTGGTTCGGCTCTACCGACGGCGACGCAGATGGGTTAGAGGTCTTCCCTTCTCCTTGCTAAATGCTGTAGAAAAACTACCTCAGCACCAAACTGGAGATCATAATCATCACGACCGCTCTTCCGACACTTGTGACACTCCCTCAGCCCATGAGCTCTCCCACTATAGAGAGGTCGGTACTGTCTACCTACGGTCTTTCACGCTGGGCTAGTCCACCAGTTATCTCTCTCCCGAAACACTTACTTTGCCCTTTAGTAGATAAGTGATCTTTAAATAACTTTTACAACGATACCTTTCGGACCAGTACGGCCTCATCTAACGAGATAAACTCTGAATCTGCTGACCGTATATCGGAGGCCGTCTTTGGATAGGAATCCTGTCTCTTCTTCTACTAAACCTTTATCTTATCAAACGTGGCTGAATCGCTTTTGTCTTGGAACTTTTCGTAATAGGGACAGAACTTATGAGAGTTTAAAACATTTAATTTCTCCTGGGTGTCATTCCATGCCTATATCTGTTTGGAATCGTTGTATAGCTGCCATTTTCGGAGTCGAACACATTTCCATAAAAGAAA
Organism: Panulirus ornatus; assembly: GCF_036320965.1. Taxonomy (NCBI): domain Eukaryota; kingdom Metazoa; phylum Arthropoda; class Malacostraca; order Decapoda; family Palinuridae; genus Panulirus; species Panulirus ornatus. The sequence continues at coordinate 24,685,447 of NC_092236.1, forward strand.
AATACTTCAAACTGACTTCTTCAACTGATGATCCTCAGGTCCTTAGCTCAAACCATCTCCGACAACTTAAGTACTCAGCCACTCAACGTTTCCTCCACTCTCTCAACCACGCTCTTTTTATTTCCACACATCTCTATTACCCTTACGTTACTCACTCGATCAAACCACCTCACACCACACATTGTTCTCAAACATCTCATTTCCAGCACATCCATCCTCCTGCTCACAACTCTATCCATAGCCCACGCCTCGCAACCATACAACATTGTTGGAACCACTATTCCTTCAAACATACCCATTTTTGCTTTCCGAGATAATGTTCTCGACTTCCACACATTCTTCAAGGCCCCCAGAATTTTCGCCCCCTCCCCCACCCTATGATCCATATTTTTTTTTTTTTCTTTTTCATACTATTCGCCATTTCCCGCATTAGTGAGGTAGCGTTAAGAACAGAGGACTGGGCCTTAGAGGGAATATCCTCACCTGGCCCCCTTCTCTGTTCCTTCTTTTGGAAAAAAAAAAAAAAAAAAAAAAAATATATATATATATATATATATATATATATATATATATATATATATATATATATATATATATATATATATATATATATATATATATATATATATATATATATATATATATATATATATATATATGTATATATTTTACATATATACATATATATATATATATATATATATATATATATATATATATATATATATATATATATATATATATATATATATATTTATTTATTTATTTATTTATTTATTTATTTATTTTGCTTTGTCGCTGTCTCCCGCGTTTGCGAGGTAGCGAAAGGAAACAGACGAAAGAAATGGCCCAACCCACCCCCATACACATGTATATACATACACGTCCACACACGCAAATATACATACCCATACATCTCAATGTACACATACATATACACACACAGACACATACATATATACACATGCACACAATTCACACTGTCTGCCTTTATTCATTCCCATCGCCACCTCGCCACACATGAAATAACATCCCCCTCCCCCGTCATGTGTGCCAGGTAACGCTAGGAAAAGACAAGAAAGGCCCCATTCGTTCACACTCAGTCTCTAGCTGTCATGAAATAATTCCCGAAACCACAGCTCCCTTTCCACATCCAGGCCCTACAGAACGTTCCATGGTTTACTCCAGACGCTTCACATGCCTTGGTTCAATCCATTGACAGCACGTCAACCCCGGTATAACACATCGATCCAATTCACTCTATTCCTTGCCCGCCTTTCACCCTCCTGCATGTTCAGGCCCCGATCACACAAAATCTTTTTCACTCCATCTTTCCACCTCCAATTTGGTCTCCCACTTCTCCTCGTTCCCTCCACCTCCGACACATATATCCTCTTGGTCAAATCTTTCCTCATTCATTCTCTCCATGTGCCCAAACCATTTCAAAACACCCTCTTCTGCTCTCTCAACCACGCTCTTTTTATTTCCACACATCTCTCTAACCCTTACATTACTTACTCGATCAAACAACCTTACACCACATATTTTCTTCAAACATCTCATTTCCAGCACATCCACCCTCCTGCGCACAACTCTATCCATAGCCCACGCCTCGCAACCATACAACATTGTTGGAACCACTATTCCTTCAAACATACCCATTTTTGCTTTCAGAGATAATATTCTCGACTTCCACACATTCTTCAAGGCTACCAGGATTTTCGCCCCCTCCGCCACCCTATGATTCACTTCCGCTTCCATGGTTCCATCCGCTGCCAGATCCACTACCAGATATCTAAAACTGCTGTACCTAATAATCTTGCTCTTATTCGCATTTACTCTTAACTTTCTTCTTTTACACACTTTACCAAACTCAGTCACCAGCTTCTGCAGTTTCTCACATGAATCAGCCACCAGCGCTGTATCATCAGCGAACAACAACTGACTCACTTCCCAAGCTCTCTCATCCCCAACAGACTTCATACTTGCCCCTCTTTCCAAAACTCTTGCATTCACCTCCCTAACAACCCCATCCATAAACAAATTAAACAACCATGGAGACATCACACACCCCTGTCGCAAACCTACATTCACTGAGAACCAATCACTTTCCTCTCTTCCTACACGTACACATGCCTTACATCCTCGATAAAAACTTTTCACTGCTTCTAACAACTTGCTTCCTACACCATATATTCTTAGTACCTTCCACATAGCATCTCTATCAACTCTATCATATGACTTCTCCAGATCCATAAATGCTACATACAAATCCATTTGTTTTTCTATGTATTTCTCACATACATTCTTCAAAGCAAACACCTGATCCACACATCCTCTACCACTTCTGAAACCACACTGCTCTTCCCCAATCTGATGCTCTGTACATACCTTCACCTTCTCAATCAATATCCTCCCATATAATTTACCAGGAATACTCAACAAACTTATACCTCTGTAATTTGAGCACTCACTCTTATCCCCTTTGTCTTTGTACAATATCACTATGCAAGCATTCCGCCAATCCTCAGGCACCTCACCATGATTCATACATACATTAAATAACCTTACCAACCAGGCAAGAATACAGTCACCCCCTTTTTTAATAAATTCCATTGCAATACCATCCAAACCTGCTGCCTTGCCGGCTTTCATCTTCCGCAAAGCTTTTACTACCTCTTCTCTGTTTACCAAATCATTTTCCCTAACCCTCTCACTTTGCATACCACCTCGACCAAAACACCTTATATCTGCCACTCTATCATCAAACACATTCAACAAACCTTCAAAATACTCACTCCATCTCCTTTTCACATCATCACTACTTGTTATCACCTCCCCATTAGCTTCCTTTACTGAAGTTCCCATATACATATATATATATATATATATATATATATATATATATATATATATATATATATATATATATATATATATATATATATATATATATATAATGCAATTGAGTGGGAGATGTATAAAAGAAAGAGACAGGAGGTCAAGAGAAAGGTGCAAGAGGTGAAAAAAAAGGCAAATGAGAGTTGGGGTGAGAGAGTATCATTAAATTTTAGGGAGAATAAAAAGATGTTCTGGAGGGAGGTAAATAAAGTGCGTAAGACAAGGGAGCAAATGGGAACTTCAGTGAAGGGCGCAAATGGGGAGGTGATAACAAGTAGTGGTGATGTGAGAAGGAGATGGAGTGAGTATTTTGAAGGTTTGTTGAATGTGTTTGATGATAGAGTGGCAGTTATAGGGTGTTCTGGTCGAGGTGGTGTGCAAAGTGAGAGGGTTAGGGAAAATGATTTGGTAAACAGAGAAGAGGTAGTGAAAGCTTTGCGGAAGATGAAAGCCGGCAAGGCAGCAGGTTTGGATGGTATTGCAGTGGAATTTATTAAAAAAGGGGGTGACTGTATTGTTGACTGGTTGGTAAGGTTATTTAATGTATGTATGAATCATGGTGAGGTGCCTGAGGATTGGCGGAATGCGTGCATAGTGCCATTGTACAAAGGCAAAGGGGATAAGAGTGAGTGCTCAAATTACAGAGGTATAAGTTTGTTGAGTATTCCTGGTAAATTATATGGGAGGGTATTGATTGAGAGGGTGAAGGCATGTACAGAGCATCAGATTGGGGAAGAGCAGTGTGGTTTCAGAAGTGGTAGAGGATGTGTGGATCAGGTGTTTGCTTTGAAAAATTTATGTGAGAAATACTTAGAAAAGCAAATGGATTTGTATGTAGCATTTATGGATCTGGAGAAGGCATATGATAGAGTTGATAGAGATGCTCTGTGGAAGGTATTAAGAATATATGGTGTGGGAGGAAAGTTGTTAGAAGCAGTGAAAAGTTTTTATCGAGGATGTAAGGCATGTGTACGTGTAGGAAGAGAGGAAAGTGATTGGTTCTCGGTGAATGTAGGTTTGCGGCAGGGGTGTGTGATGTCTCCATGGTTGTTTAATTTGTTTATGGAATGGGTTGTTAGGGAGGTAAATGGAAGAGTTTTGGAAAGAGGGGCAAGTATGAAGTCTGTTGGGGATGAGAGAGCTTGGGAAGTGAGTCAGTTGTTGTTCGCTGATGATACAGCGCTGGTGGCTGATTCATGTGAGAAACTGCAGAAGCTGGTGACTGAGTTTGGTAAAGTGTGTGGAAGAAGAAAGTTAAGAGTAAATGTGAATAAGAACAAGGTTATTAGGTACAGTAGGGTTGAGGGTCAAGTCAATTGGGAGGTGAGTTTGAATGGAGAAAAACTGGAGGAAGTGAAGTGTTTTAGATATCTGGGAGTGGATCTGGCAGCGGATGGAACCATGGAAGCGGAAGTGGATCATAGGGTGGGGGAGGGGGCGAAAATTCTGGGGGCCTTGAAGAATGTGTGGAAGTCGAGAACATTATCTCGGAAAGCAAAAATGGGTATGTTTGAAGGAATAGTGGTTCCAACAATGTTGTATGGTTGCGAGGCGTGGGCTATGGATAGAGTTGTGCGCAGGAGGATGGATGTGCTGGAAATGAGATGTTTGAGGACAATGTGTGGTGTGAGGTGGTTTGATCGAGTGAGTAACGTAAGGGTAAGAGAGATGTGTGGAAATAAAAAGAGCGTGGTTGAGAGAGCAGAAGAGCGTGTTTTGAAGTGGTTTGGGCACATGGAGAGGATGAGTGAGGAAAGATTGACCAAGAGGATATATATGTCGGAGGTGGAGGGAGCAAGGAGAAGAGGGAGACCAAATTGGAGGTGGAAAGATGGAGTGAAAAAGATTTTGTGTGATCGGGGCCTGAACATGCAGGAGGGTGAAAGGAGAGCAAGGAATAGAGTGAATTGGAGCGATGTGGTATACTGGGGTTGACCTGCTGTCAGTGGATTGAATCAAGGCATGTGAAGCGTCTGGGGTAAACCATGGAAAGCTGTGTAGGTATGTATATTTGCGTGTGTGGACGTATGTATATACATGTGTATGGGGGGGGGCTGGCCCATTTCTTTCGTCTGTTTCCTTGCGCTACCTCGCAAACGCGGGAGACAGCGACAAAGTATAAAAAAAAAAAAAAAAAATATATATATATATATATATATATATATATATATATATATATATATATATATATATATATATAATCTATTTTACGTATTATGCTTTGTCGCTGTTTCCCGCATCAGTGGGGTGGTGCCGGGAATCAGAAGAGGGATGGCCCATCCACTCATATACACATATATATACATAAATGGCACATATACATATCAAGATATGCAGACATATACATGCACATACACAGACATATACATATATACACATGTACATATACATACTTGCTTGAATTCATGCTGTTTCCTGTGGGACGGGTTAGTACCAGGAGTGGGTGAAGGCAAGCAAGTATGAGTATGTACATGTCTGTATGTGTATATATATATATATATATATATATATATATATATATATATATATATATATATATGGGGGGACACAGGAGAGAAATATAACAGTCGGTTGATAGGCGTCGAGGAGCCGGGGCTGGGGCGCCGTTTGGTAAACATGCGATTGTCCAAGACAATATATATATATATATATATATATATATATATATATATATATATATATATATATATATATATATATATATGTATGTGTATGTATATATATATATATATATATATATATATATATATATATATATATATATACATACACATACATATATATATATATATATATATATATATATATATATATATATATATATATATATATATATATATATATATATATATATATATATATATATATATTATCCCTGGGGATAGGGGAGAAAGAATACCTCCCACGTATTCCCTGCGTGTCGTAGAAGGCGACTAAAAGGGGAGGGAGCGGGAGGCTGGAAATCCTCCCCTCTCGTTGTTAGTTTTCCAAAAGAAGGAACAGAGAAGGGGGCCAAGTGAGGATTTCCCTCAAAGGCTCAGTCCTCTGTTCATGCTACCTCGCTAACGCGGGATAAGGCGAATATGGATGAAAAAAAAAAAAAAAAATATATATATATATATATATATATATATATATATATATATATATATATATATATATATATATATATATATGTATATATATATATATTCATATATATATATATATATATATATATATATATATATATATATATATATATATATACATATATATATATTGTCCCTGGGGATAGGGGAGAAAGAATACTTCCCACGTATTCCCTGCGTGTCGTAGAAGGCGACTAAAAGGGGAGGGAGCGGGTGGCTGGAAATCCTCCTCTCTTTTTTTTTTTGTTGATTTTCTAAAAGAAGGAACAGAGAAGGAGGCCAAGTGAGGATATTCCCTCTATTCTTAACGCTACCTCGCTAATGCGGGAAATGGCGAATTTTGTGAAAGAAATATTATATATATATATATATATATATATATATATATATATATATATATATATATATATATATATATATATATATATATATATATATATTTTTTTTTTTTTTTTTTTTTTTTGCTTTGCCGCTGTCTCCCACGTTTGCGAGGTAGCGCAAGGAAACAGACGAAAGAAATGGCCCAACCCACCCCCATACACATTTATATACATACGTCCACACACGCAAATATACATACCTACACAGCTTTCCATGGTTTACCCCAGACGCTTCACATGCCTTGATTCAATCCACTGACAGCACGTCAACCCCGGTATACCACATCGCTCCAATTCACTCTATTCCTTGCCCTCCTTTCACCCTCCTGCATGTTCTGGCCCCGATCACACAAAATCTTTTTCACTCCATCTTTCCACCTCCAATTTGGTCTCCCTCTTCTCCTCGTTCCCTCCACCTCCAACACATATGTCCTCTTGGTCAATCTTTCCTCACTCATTCTCTCCATGTGCCCGAACCATTTCAAAACACCCTCTTCTGCTCTCTCAACCACGCTCTTTTTATTTCCACACATCTCTCTTACCCTTACGCTACTTACTCGATCAAACCACCTCACACCACACATTGTCCTCAAACATCTCATTTCCAGCACATCCATCCTCCTGCGCACAACTCTATCCATAGCCCACGCCTCGCAACCATACAACATTGTTGGAACCACTATTCCTTCAAACATACCCATTTTTGCTTTCCGAGGTAATGTTCTCGACTTCCACACTTTCTTCAATGCTCCCATAATTTTCGCCCCCTCCCCTACCCTATGATCCACTTCCGCTTCCATGGTTCCATCCGCTGCCAGATCCACTCCCAGATATCTAAAACACTTCACTTCCTCCAGTTTTTCTCCATTCAAACTCACCTCCCAATTGACTTGACCCTCAACCCTACTGTACCTAATAACCTTGCTCTTATTCACATTTACTTTTAACTTTCTTCTTTCACACACTTTACCAAACTCAGTCACCAGCTTCTGCAGTTTCTCACATGAATCAGCCACCTGCGCTGTATCATCAGCGAACAACAACTGACTCACTTCCCAAGCTCTCTCATCCCCAACAGACTTCATACTTGCCCCTCTTTCCAAATCTCTTGCATTCACCTCCCTAACAACCCCATCCATAAACAAATTAAACAACCATGGAGACATCACACACCCCTGCCGCAAACCTACATTCACTGAGAACCAATCACTTTCCTCTCTTCCTACACGTACACATGCCTTACATCCTCGATAAAAACTTTTCACTGCTTCTAACAACTTGCCTCCCACACCATATATTCTTAATACCTTCTACAGAGCATCTCTATCGACTCTATCATATGCCTTCTCCAGATCCATAAATGCTACATACAAATCCATTTGCTTTTCCAAGTATTTCTCACATACATTCTTCAAAGCAAACACCTGATCCACACATCCTCTACCACTTCTGAAACCACACTGCTCTTCCCCAGTCTGATGCTCTGTACATGCCTTCACCCTCTCAATCAATATCCTCCCATATAATTTACCAGGAATACTCAACAAACTTATACGTCTGTAATTTGAGCACTCACTCTTATCCCCTTTGCCTTTGTACAATGGCACTATGCACGCATTCCGCCAATCCTCAGGCACCTCACCATGAGTCATACATACAATAAATAACCTTACCAACCAGTCAACAATACAGTCACCCCCTTTTTTAATAAATTCCACTGCAATACCATCCAAACCTGCTGCCTTGCCGGCTTTCATCTTCCGCAAAGCTTTTACTACCTCTTCTCTGTTTACCAAATCATTTTCCCTAACCCTCTCACTTTGCACATATGTATATATATATATATATATATATATATATATATATATATATATATATATATATATATATATATATATATATATATATATATATATATATATATATATATATATATATATATATATATAGAGGTAATTCTTCATCTGATATGGGTGCTCTTTTTGCCACCTTATATTCCTATAATTCTCCAGCATAACCAATCTCTGGTCCATCTCCCCTGGGGATCTTGGTGAATCTTTTATTATAGCCCTTGACACTTGACATTTCTAAAGCATTTGATAAGATGTAACCCAAACCTCTGCTTACTTAACGTTCCCATTTCTTTGGCTTTCCTGCCTGTTTGAGCTCCTCTAATGTATAGATTCACTTCCAGTCGTGCCATTGAGTTACTCGTTATGGCAATGACTTCCTCTTGTCTTATCAACAGTGGCAGAAATTAAGGGTTTGTCCTATCGCCTTTGTTCTTTCTTCTCAGTAACCAACATTCTGTCTTCAACGTCTAATCCTAGTCATTCCTGCACCCACAGGTCATCATAATTGTCTTGCCATTCCTTCCTCTTTCCCATGCTCGCCTTTTTTGTTGCTTTGAACATATTTCCTGTCCTTATCCAGACGTGTGTAGTCACTGCGAATAGGGAAGAAATGACCTGTTTAACTTCATCACAGTAAACCCGCAGTTCATACCCATTTGTCTCTAAATTTTATTCCCTTCTTCTTATCAGTTTTGAAAACACAACAGTTCAACCCTGCTTTGATATATGTTAGGCGTAACCATATCCTGGAACCCTCGTGTCATAAACATTACAGAATATGCCTCCTCAAAGCTGAGGGCACTGTATGTGCCATAATATTTCTTTTTTTTTTTTCCACTGAGCTGTTCCATATCTATATGGGTTTCATACACCCCAGTATGAAGTATTGTTTACATTCATGGGATGACTCTTCCTCCACCGCTCCATTAGTGTTAACATAACGCCATCAAAAGCCTCAAACTTGACTCACTCTCGGGCTAAACTCACTCTTCTGTCAGTTATCATTATTTCTCTTTCTCTGTACCTGGTCTTTGTGGGTATTCCTCCTCTTCTCTTGTCTGGCGAAACTGTGACATTCTCTTTCTTTCATTATTCGCCTCTTCCTATAATCTTTCCATTCTCAGGAGTTCATTCTTCAAACACTCAAGGAGCTCCAATTAATCGCCCTTCAGTTTCCTCTTTGATAGGCTCTCATTAGGTCATCTTTGCAGCCAACACGCCTTCGAGTTCGATGCAGTTATGTTCGTACCATATCCACAACTATAAAGGAAAACTGCGTTAATTGCTACTGCATGCCACTGAATAACACCTGCCACATGACATCGCCTGCCACACTCCGTCGCGTGTCAAACATCACCCCCTACGCTGACGCATCCTAGCCCAGCACTGATGTTTTAATAGCTCTTCTTTGTCATCACCTCATGCCATCCTTCAAGTCATACCATTATATACCGTTTGCCATATGACATCAAAGTCATGGAATACCACATACCACACGCCACCGAATGCTGCATGACACAATATGCCGAACTACACCACATGCCAAATAGTTTGAACCTCCCACTGCCGCAAGCTACAAAACACTTCAAACTACGAAACGCCTCATGACATACAACACCACATGACGCAAGCCGCTGCTTGCACCACGTTGCCACATGCCACACGTTATTGCATTCTACGTGTCTCCATATGTCACAAGCCATCGCTGCGGCTGCATATTGCGTACTGTTATTCGCCACACACTTCTGCATAACACATGGCCACACGCCACACTCCACTTTTTCTATACACACCACCACATACCACTCCATAGTAGATGCTTTACAGTACAACATACCACATATCACTACCTGCTTTAAATTGCCACATACCATTCACCACAATGTTCAGTAGACTATCACATATCTCATAGCAATTCAAGCGGAGCACCACAGTGCACTATCGTAACCCGTATAACTACTGTACATTGCATAACATTGCATAATGCGAACTGCACCACACAGCTGCATGTCGCAGACATACTGAATATCAGGCATCATTAGAAGTAACACACCTGAACAAGCTGCGCACTACGGTACACAGAATACTGCCTAAGACAATTTCACGGATCACCATCATGGCCCTCACTTGACATTTCTGTGTAATATTTTCAAACTATTTCGCCTCACACCACACATCGTGCTTCACTGCATACCATACATCCAACATCACAGAAAATCGTGCATTGCAACAGCACTGTACAGCACACGGTACATAACTATCGAATCACCGCACACCATACCTCCTCATATCACACACTACCTATACTATAAACCAAAGCACACCGCACAGTCACACACTATACAAGCCACACCATCACATAACCAAACGCCAACACACGCCGCACTCCAGAACATATCGCACACCTGAATATTTATCGTTCAGAACCGACAGACGTAACCAGCAAGATATCCTACACAGATATATATCATACAAGAGTATAACAGAGGGTCGCATCCTTTACGTGAGGATAATTTACAAGGAAAACCCACGAAGCGATAGCCTACCAATAGATATTCTATAAAGGTATATATTTTGTAGTTATCCTGCAAGGAGATGTACAACGGTGAGCTATACTACACCATAGTCCACTTGTGGAGGATAGCTTGCAGAGGCTTTACCTGGACGAACTCTACACAGAGTTTATCCTTCAAGGGTGATTCCCACTAATGAGATACCGTACGAGGACCCTCCTAGGTGATGTAAAGGATCTTCATGCAGGGATGTAACCCATGGGGAGATATCCTGTAAGGAAGCTTCCATTATGGCATCTTGCCCGGAGATATTCCACGAATAACATCCAATATATTACTTAGTTTTCATAACACGATTTCCTGATATCTGCTTCTTAAAGAAATTTCATATTTCTGTTCATTGTTGAATTCTGGGGCATGTGTGCTGTTCATGGAGTGGCTAATTAGATTTCAAATCACATGCGACATTTTTTTTTGATATTGCATTTAACGACACTCAGATTCCCAAATAAAAACAAGATATGTAATCAGAAGACGAGTGGATCTTAATCATGAAGATATCAAGCCCATGAGGCGGGATCCAGAGTAAAAATTGGAGGGAAGAGGCTTGGGTCGAGGGAGCGAGTGATGCTAATAGGCACACTACATCAGAGCTCTACCACACGGAATATTTTCCGGTGGGAATATTCTGGCCTTGAGAAACGAGGGGGAGACTAACGTAATAAATTCTGGTTATATAAGAAGAATAGTGGAGTCAGCGAGGATGAAGAACTGCACTGGTTGACTGAAGATCCAGTACGCTTCATGGAACATAGTACACGACCCAGTCACAAGTGTGGGTGAAGTGACTTGGGGAAAGATCTGCAGGATGTTGACAGATGTTGCAGAACGGGGAAAGCGTTCCAGGACGGAGCTTGGTGCTTCGGGACACTGTTGGTAGCTGCAAGACGGGGTTAGATGGTGTAGAATTTGGATGTGTGCTGCTAGACGGGAGACGTGCTACAGGAGGAAGATTTGTCCTGCAGGACAGTGCCAGGTGCTCCTGGACAAGGAAAGAGCTCCAGGAATGTAGATGGGGGATAGGTGTTGCTTGGCAGGGAATGGTGCTTGAGGAGAGGGGTAGCTGCTTGCTGCTGGATGGAAGAAAGGATAAGGTAAACAAGTTGTGTTATGGTGGAGATGCTTGAGATGGTGATGGGAAGGTATACATTGACTGTAGCTTGTGGATTACGTAGGGTTAAGGAGCACACAGGCGGAAAATCTCTGAGAGATCCGCGATACGGAACGTCGGTGGATGAAAGCGTGGTAAAATCTTTACGTAGACGATCCATACGCAAAGAGGCTGCATTTGGATTCGGCAGATAAAGTGGTGATGAAGACTAAAGTGCTAATGCATAATGATAACAGCAATGAAAAGAAGATTCTGCAGTATACTTGGATTCAGGTAAGGGGGAGGAGGAGACACTTTTGACAGAAAGCCAAGCAATTCAAGTAACAGATCATCCAATCACTCTGCTGAATCTTATGAAGAATATAAAGACATCATATTCACAAGAAATCAAAAACTAATTAGCTATTTCCGTAAGCACTGTTCTGCTTTGTTTTAGGAAGCTTCGTAACACTGATTGTATATATGAATGATTAAAGGTGTAGATGTGACTGGACTCCGCCTGCTTGAGTGAAAAGGCATCTTTGGCGAGGTTGTTTCTCTGGAAGTATATTCTCGTCAAAGAGCTTTCCCCTCCAGAGGAGTCTACATTTTTTCGCTTCTACTGGAAGTATCTCAGCCTTGGACTACGGGAGCTTTTAGAAAGTTCCTGTGCAATACCAGGACCCTTTTACAGATATTGAAGCTCGAGTACTTAAAAAGCATTCAAAAGGAATCATGTAAATGTGTAAAAAGAGATATAAATATATGGTAACTCACATTTATACAGATGTCACGCGAATAATACGGAAAATGGGAAATTCGTTTTCTTCAGATGTCGCAGCTTTCCCGAAAATGTCTTTATAAGGAGTGGAGGAGCTACCAGGGCAGTAGGATGTGGCGTCTACAGGATATTGGACAAAAGTGTCAGGAAGAAATATTATGGTCGTCTTATTGGAGAGGGTGAAGTCTAATTGTGAAGGGTGGTTAAGCGAAGAGTGGTTGGGGAATCACCAGTGGCATGCGTATTGAGTTGTGATATTACTGTACCATCAGAAAAGGTGTTTTATAATGACCAGAAATAAAAGTATATGGTAAGTCCCGCATCTCCAACAAATGCACTGGTCGATTAAAAGCCAACAGAAAATACGTGGAGGGGATTGTTAGATGAACAGAAGACTAGGAAAAAAGAAAATTATTTTTATGAAAAAGCAGACTGTCCCATAAACTGCAATCAGAGAGATTAATTTCTCCGGAAGAGGATCTGGGATTTCGTCCTGGTCGTCCATTTAGCCCAAGAGGGAAAAGTTCAGGCGGGTCTTCTTTCTCCCGTTGATGTATCTTTTTCTTTTTTCCCATTTGCTCTCCAGCCCTACAAGATAACCTGTCACACGTTCTTCAACTCCTCGACACCGTACCAGCTGGTATATTTTTGCCGCTGATCTCTTTTTGTTTAATTCTTTACATCACTTCTCAGTATCTCTTCGTTTTTATTTAATTCTGTTCTTTTCCGTTTGTGTATAAACTGAGGCAACCCTTATTTCTTTTCCATACCTATATTTTATTACGAACGGATGGCATGTGCCTCACAGTTTCACAGGCAAGCTAACATCGGACAGTCTTTAGGAAATATCCGTAACGATGTTGACGGATCCTCGACACTGAAGGATTGGATATCATATTGAAAAAGAATGTTCCGTAAAGTTTCTTCGTGTGTCGCCCTGTCACAGAAGACGGATACAGTATTGTTATGGACGCATAAGTTGGAAATGACAGCATTAATATTTAAGTGGATATTAGGAGTGTGACCCGAGATAGATGCATGAGATTGGGTGAGACGAAGATCTCTGTAAGAAGACCTAACTGAACTATACTTGTGAGCTAAGAGTGTGCTTTGTGCCCTTGATCAATCCAGTGTAAATTATTGATGAATAGATAACATGTGCCATGCTATAACAATAAGACTAGGTATATGGTTGAAGTAATGAAAGAGAGAAAGGATGAATGTATAGGCGATGATATTTGATGACAATGGTATGATATCTGACTAGCAAGTGATGCACTAGGATATTTTATCTTACGTCTCATGATATATTGATTGCGTTAAGAGATGTATCAGGAGATTTGGTTTATTGGCGAGTGACGAACTAGAATATGTGTTGACAAGTGACATACCAATATGATGATTCAATGAGTGATTTACAAGGATGTTATGTGATTCGTTGGTAAATGATATACCAAGCGTGTTGGCCTGTGACGTGCAAGGATGATGATCAGAGAGTCAGCCTGTGTTGTTCCAGGATAATATTCTATACGCTGGCGAGGGACGTACTACATCAGGATGATACTTAATGCATTGGAGAGTGAAGTACAAGCGTAATATTCAATGTGTTGCTGAGTAACGGAATAGGATGAGTGTCTGGTGTGTTGGTCTGTGACTAACTTGAATGAAAATTGCTTAGTATACTGGTAAAGTTAGTGAGTGGCGTACAGAGACGATAAATGTATAGGATGTTAGTGAATCTTATACTGGGATAATGAGTGTTTAGTATGGAGAGCGATACAAGAAGGTGACTAATGTTTGCTATGGGCAAGTGACGTGTCAGGCTGGCCAGCGTTAAGTGTGTTGATTTGTGACTTACCTGACTGACGATTGTTAAGTGTGTTGGCGAGTGACTTACGGTGATGACGTGTGTTGAGTCTGTTGGTGAGTGACGTTCAGTGATGATGAGTGTTTCGTGTGTTGGTGAGTTACGTGTCAGGTTGAAGAGTGCTTATGTTTTGCTGGGTGACTTACCTGTTTGACGAGTGTTGGTGAGTGACATACGATATGGACGGGTGTTTATTATGCCATGATGATCAAAATATTGTTTTCTCTGAAAGAAAACAAAGAGGAGCGAGCGTTTAGAGCAGTGTTTGCTGGACTTATTTGCTCCCATACCCACCCTATTAGTTGTCAACTTACCCATTACCCCTCCCCTCTCAGACGTTTAAGTGTATTGACTAATATTACAGTTCGCTAGATTTATTTGATATCAAAATAGAAACGAAACATAAACAACTTCCATATGAAATCTAATTCTGTGTTACTGTTTGTTGTGCGATACGGGTCTAAGTACATTCTTATAGGTAAGACAATCAATTACTCATTAAAGGGATAGACGGTAGTGGGTCTTTTCTCTTATAAGTGTCTGGATGAGGGAGCATCGAAGGTCATACATAACCCGCGTCCCCAAGCTTAAGAGAGAGACACTAGAGTGTGGTTCCCGAAGAGTTCAAGGGAGATATTAACAAGTCACTTTTTCTGAATTTAAAAGACAAAGAATAAAGACTTCTACTGAAATGCAAGCAATATTTATTGTTACGATTACTTCATCTATATTTCTCAGTGTTGTCCTTTATGATTTGACGTTATCTGAAGAAATGTTTCTGAATATTCTTTGAATTTTTTTTTCACCTTTTGGCGAAATTGATGTATGTATGTAATGTTTGTTTATCTTCTGGCATTGTTTGAGTTAAGGTATCTGTCTGTTATTTGAAGTGTTGTTTATTGACTTTTGACGATTCTTGAATCAATTTATCAATCTGTTGGTTCCAGTGCGGTCCTAAACTTTTGGCTGTTTTCATTAACAATAAACAGGTTACCGAATAAAGTTTTATTCTTTTCCTTATTTTTAGTTTGGCTTCTATGTAAAGAAATGTTATTCAGTTCCTTTCCTATGATTGTTCGTGAAATAAAGAAAGACTTTCTCCTTTAAACCTTGGTGAAAATTTTTAATACAATTATTTCATCTTCATCATTCAAAAACAGCTCATCAATTATATGTTTATATGTAACGTATATCAGGTGATTCTTAATTTGTAAGGTTGATCTTGGGATTGAATCAAGTGGTTTGTGACACACTTCATTTGATTCGTACGTTGAACATCTTTGAAAAAAAAACTGCTTGAGGAATTGGTACGAATTACTCTACAGTTCTAAGAGAGAGAAAAAGTGGTCTTAAGTACGAGGGCTTTCATCACTAAGTCGGCAGACTTTATATATAGGAATGGCATATACGCTAGAATTGGAGCGACGTCAAGTTCCTGACATTTACGTTCTGTTGTTCCCCCATTTTCTCTCTGTTGTCTTCAGCTATGTGTTCATGCTTCAGTCTGTAGAGCAAATACAGCAAATACTATCTAGAGGTGCTATTTGCTATCGCTGTCATATATATATATATATATATATATATATATATATATATATATATATATATATATATATATATATATATATATATATATATATATTGGAAAGGATCACAATTTTGCGCGTGATCAAGATATTCCTATGAGTCCACGGGGAAAATGAAACACGTGTTTCGTGGTTCATTTTCCCCCATGGACTCATAGGGATATATATATATATATATATATATATATATATATATATATATATATATATATATATATATATATATATATATATATATATTATATATATATATATATATATATATATATATATATATATATATATATATATATATATATATATATATATATATATATATATATATATATATATATATATACATATATATATATATATATATATATATATATATATATATATATATATATATATATATATATATATATATATATATATATATATATATACATATATTTTTTTTTTTTTTTTGCTTTGTCGCTGTCTCCCGCGTTTGCGAGGTAGCGCAAGGAAACAGACGAAAGAAATGGCCCAACCCACCCCCATACACATGTATATACATACGTCCACACATGCAAATATACATACCTACACAGCTTTCCATGGTTTACCCCAGACGCTTCACATGCCTTGATTCAATCCACTGACAGCACGTCAACCCCGGTATACCACATCGCTCCAATTCACTTTATTCCTTGCCCTCCTTTCACCCTCCTGCATGTTCAGGCCCCGATCACACAAAATCTTTTTCACTCCATCTTTCCACCTCCAATTTGGTCTCCCTCTTCTCCTCGTTCCCTCCACCTCCGACACATATATTCTCTTGGTCAATCTTTCCTCACTCATTCTCTCCATATGCCCGAACCATTTCAAAACACCCTCTTCTGCTCTCTCAACCACGCTCTTTTTATTTCCACACATCTCTCTTACCCTTACGTTACTTACTCGATCAAACCACCTCACACCACATATTGTCCTCAAACATCTCATTTCCAGCATATCCATCCTCCTGCGCACAACTCTATCCATAGCCCACGTCTCGCAACCATACAACATTGTTGGAACCACTATTCCTTCAAACATACCCATTTTTGCTTTCCGAGATAATGGTCTCGACTTCCACACATTCTTCAAGGCTCCCAGAATTTTCGCCCATTCCCCCACCCTATGATCCACTTCCGCTTCCATGGTTCCATCCGCTGCCAGATCCACTCCCAGATATCTAAAACACTTCACTTCCTCCAGTTTTTCTCCATTCAGACTTACCTCCCAGTTGACTTGACCCTCAACCCTACTGTACCTAATAACCTTGCTCTTATTCACATTTACTCTTAACTTTCTTCTTTCACACACTTTACCAAACTCAGTCACCATCTTCTGCAGTTTCTCACATGAATCAGCCATCAGTGCTGTATCATCAGCGAACAACAACTGACTCACTTCCCAAGCTCTCTCATCCCCAACA
This sequence comes from Panulirus ornatus, assembly GCF_036320965.1. Taxonomy (NCBI): domain Eukaryota; kingdom Metazoa; phylum Arthropoda; class Malacostraca; order Decapoda; family Palinuridae; genus Panulirus; species Panulirus ornatus. The sequence goes on from NC_092236.1 coordinate 24,703,053, forward strand.
GACTTCATACTTGCCCCTCTTTCCAAAACTCATGTATTCACCTCCCTAACAACCCCGTCCATAAACAAATTAAACAACCATGGAGACATCACACATCCCTGCCGCAAACCTACATTTACTGAGAACCAATCACTTTCCTCTCTTCCTACACGTACACATGCCTTACATCCTCGATAAAAACTTTTCACTGCTTCTAACAACTTGCCTCCCACACCATATATTCTTAATACCTTCAACAGAGCATCTCTATCAACTCTATCATATGCCTTCTCCAGATCCGTAAATGCTACATACAAATCCATTTGCTTTTCTAAGTATTTCTCACATACATTCTTCAAAGCAAACACCTGATCCACACATCCTCTACCACTTCTGAAACCACACTGCTCTTCCCCAATCTGATGCTCTGTACATGCCTTCACCCTCTCAATCAATACCCTCCCATATAATTTACCAGGAATACTCAACAAACTTATACCTCTGTAATTTGAGCACTCACTCTTATCCCCTTTGCCTTTGTACAATGGCATTATGCACGCATTCTGCCAATCCTCAGGCACCTCACCATGAGTCATACATACATTAAATAACCTTACCAACCAGTCAATAATACAGTCACCCCCTTTTTTAATAAATTCCACTGCAATACCATCCAAACCTGCTACCTTGCCGGCTTTCATCTTCCGCAAAGCTTTTACTACCTCTTCTCTGTTTACCAAATCATTTTCCCTAACCCTCTCACTTTGCACACCACCTCGACCAAAACACCCTATATCTGCCACTCTATCATCAGACACATTCAACAAACCTTCAAAATACTCACTCCATCTCCTTCTCACATCACCACTACTTGTTATCACCTCCCCATTTGCGCCCTTCACTTAAGTTCCTATTTGCTCCCTTCTCTTACGCACTTTATTTACCTCCTTCCAGAACATCTTTTTATTCTCCCTAAAATTTAATGATACTCTCTCACCCCAACTCTCATTTGCCCTCTTTTTCACCTCTTGCACCTTTCTCTTGACCTCCTGTCCCTTTCTTTTATACATCTCCCATGTACATATATATATATATATATATATATATATATATATATATATACTATATATATATATATATATATATATATATATATATATATATATATATATATATATATATACATCCGCTGAGTAGCTGATATTGAACTTTCTAGAAGTTTTCAATAACATACACATTAGTCGGAGGAGGAGGAAGAAGTTGTCGATCCAGATTACAATTTCAGAGCTGCAGCTGAGGAGAGAAACCCATACTAACCCTATTGAAAAGACCTCAACAACTTGATCAGAGATCTTGGTCTCACAAAGTTCAATGCCGAGCTTTTGACGTCTTGGCTCAAGTGATGGAACTTGCTGGATGAAAGTGTGTAAATCGCAGATCAGACGAAGCGTGTTCCAGGATTTTTCCAGCTTCTTCACCCTTCAAGATGGGCTCTGCTTCTGCCACAATATAATCAGTCTACTCGAGGCAGTCAGAATCTCGTGTGACCCGAACTAGCGGTGCCTCTTTAATGACAGTCAATCAAAAGCCTCAAAGCTGTACTGCTCCACAACGGGAACAAGTACCCGTCTCTTCCCCTGGCTCACTCGGTGCACCTGAAAGAAAGATACAACACTGTCAAGACCATGCTAGACGCCTTGAAGTATGAGTACAGCTGGGAGGTCATCGGAGACTTCAAAATGGTGTCATTCCTGATGGGTCTTCAAGGTGGTCTCTCCACTTTTCCCTGCTGTCTTTGCCTTTGGGACAGCGGGGATACCGAGGTGCACTACCACAGGCGGGACTGGCCACAGAGGACCGATTTCTCTTTGGGAATGAACAACGTTAAGTGGGAGCCACTGGTGGACTCCGGGAACAAATTGTCACAGCTCTATATAAGGAGTTTGCTGCCTTCAAGTACCTTCGATACTTCTTTCCTAAGGTGCCTGAAGCAAAGGTCAAAGCCGAGTCATCATCAGACCACAGACAAAGAAGATCCTGGAGTGCAAGGAATTCCCTAAGAAGCTCACTAGGAGAGGGGAAGCAGCTTGGTACAGCTTTGTCGTAGTGGTTCGGGGCTTCCTGGGTAATCATAAGCCGAAAACTTTGGAGCTGGTTGAGACTATGGTGAAAAACTACGGAAAAAATTGGCTACAGGATGTGCCTCAAAGTCGATGTCCTTGGCGCTCGTCTTGATTAATTCAAGGGGAACATTGGAGCGTATTTGTAAAAGCAAGGTGAGCGCTTCCATCTGGATATACTAGACTTTGAACGCCGCTACCAAGGACCATATAATGAGAACATGATGGCAGATTATATTTGGGGTCTGATTCGTGAGTGATTTATGGTACAATCATAAATCTTGAAAAACTAATCAATTCTAGATCTTTTGTGATCACTTTTGTTTAACATTGGTGAAAACCCATGTTTATTTTTGATGCATATGTTGTTTTTCTGACTTTCTGAGAATGAAAATGTGTAACTTCATCTGCTGTCCAATTGGACATACGTAAATTTCAAAATATCACTGTCCTGGTAACACAAAAGAAAATGTTTGAGGGGAATGATATCCTTTTTCCTCTACTTATTACACATAAGCAATTGAGAAATAACAATTGCTACCCAGGAACAAAAATTGTGTTTCACAGTGTAATACGTATAATTATTGTTTCGATGATGTGCAGGCGTCTTATATGCGAGTAGGTTGCTCAAAGAAAGTTATCAAGGCGCTTACGAGTATGTTTAGGTATAGCCAACCCTCAGTGATGCTTGAAAAGTCGTGCTCATTACAGATTAAAGTTAGTTTGTCATAAAGTTTTCGTCTACTTCTAGCGTTTGAGTGGAGGGCCTGTGAACTAGTTTTACTGTCATTTTCTTAGAAAATTATCTTCAGTCCCTACAAAAGTGGAGTCGATGTTATCATCAATTACAAAACATTTTAGCACAAGATTATAATGGCATCCATATAACAGCATGACACCAACAGGATCTTTCTTTCCTCTATCACTATTAGATAATGTAACTTAGAATTACACATTTGGCGAGGATCTGTCTTGACACTTAACCAAGAGTCAGTGATGCTAATCATATGATTTTCGTCCAGAGCAATTGTCTTTTTTTCGGAAGATTTGTTACGTTATATTGCGTGCATTAACATGAACTACTGACATATAACTGGGAGTCGTTGTGAAAAAGTACTTATGGAGAGGGTCGGACCTGCTTCACATGGGCTATATTTCTTTTTCTTACCCCTAGCGAGTGTGCAGACAAACTAGAAAGTTTGCCAAAACGTGAAGCTCCCATTTTGTTCAGGTGTAGTTTGTCCTTCATAAAGACATCAGGCCGCATGTAAAAATGTCACAGTCTAATAAGCTTAACTTTTCCTGTAAATGAAGATACACTAACTTATCATTAAGACTGAGCAGCTTATCAAAGAAGGCACTGATGGTGCTAATAATGCATAGCACCCATGAAATTATGATATCATTAATTTTATTTCTACAACGGCGAACAAGCCGGAGATCTTTGTCCAAAAGCTCCCTCTACCTCTCTCTGAGAATGTCGTTGGTACTTACATGACAGAATATGAATTTTCACCCTCAGCATTACTAAAGGCTTCCTCCAAAACGTCGGCGACATTACCTACCTTGTCACCTGGAAAGCAAAATACTTATGGCGTGAAGGGTTCTTGGCGCAGAACTCCAGCTGACCTACAGTGACAGGTTTATCGACCAGCGTGACCTCGTGTTCATTGTTCTCAGCGTCATCCAAAGCCAGAAAATGAGTTCATGTTGATATTAGCAAGAAAGTAACTCGCTCGAAAAGCTTCACACCTCGCTGCAGTACTTAGAAATATTGGGAGAAGAACGGTGACGAATAGAGATATACAAAGGATAACAAGCCGAGGATATGTAGCTGATATCCATTTCAACTGAAACTTATCCTTAAGTAAGGACACATAAACAAATGTTCAGAAATTCTTATACACGAAAGGCAACTCGAGGGTATATACATTATACACAGAACATCCCAACCCTTCACACGCATGCAGACGGTCGTATGAAATCAATGTTGAAGACATTCTATGGATGAGAATCAACTCACTCTTCGCGTATTTACTTACTGGAAACTGCAGCGCGAAGTAGTCAGGAGGAGGATGCTGGTGTGTGGGGAGGGGTGGTTGATGCGTGTTTGGGACGAGGAAAGGCTGAGATAGACTTAGATAAGGGGAGCGGGGAGAACGAATGAAGAGATGGAAGTGGCAGAGAGGAGATGATCGGAAAGATATGATATGAGAGCTAGTGGAGCAGTCGCAGATAGGAGTATAGTAAACTAGAAGGGTATATAAGACCTAAACTCCTAATCTAGACAGACAGGATAGTAAACCTGAAGGACGTGAGAGACAAGAAAACAAGGGGGTGATGAGGGGATTTGAAGAGAGACAGTGGGAGGGCGTAAAGAGGGATTGAGGAAGGATCGATGGTAGGTGGGAGAAGACGGGAGTCAAATGAGAGTGGATCTGGAGGGAGAAAAAAACGAGGATGGGTTTGACAAGGGAGAGTGGGAACTACCAGGAGGGAGAGTACACTAGAGAGGGGGCAGTAAGGATGATGAAAGTAAGGTGACAACGCTATTATCCAGAAATAAAGAAGAAACCAGGCCTTACGGCAAAGAGAATTTTATTTGCTTGAACCTTTGATACAGGGAGGAAATCTTGACCCCTAGGGACGGAGGACTTAAAGTTGCAGTGTACGGAGCGCGCACACAGCCAGCCCCAGCTTCCAGACCGTGCCAGTACTGGAGAGTGTGTACAGAGTGTGTATGTGTGCGTGTACTTCCTGTGCTTACGGAATGTCAGTGTTCTAAGAAATGTCTGTATATAGGTAAGTGAACATTTGTAATATATATATATATATATATATATATATATATATATATATATATATATATATACGAATAAAGTGCATATGAACGCGCACCTTCATAGAACATACAAACCTCCAACAGCCAGGATCGAACCCGGGACCCCTGTGTAAGAGGCAGGCATGCTAACCGCTAGGCTATGGGACTGTATAATAGGAAACAACTATTCGAAATACTAAGTACTCGAATACCCTTCGTCTCACAATGGTGAGCAACGGGGTCTATACCGGTTATTTCCGAACAGACGCACATAGCCAGCTGATAGCGTTTTACCGAACCTAACTGTACAACGCGGAGGCAATTTATTCGTATTCATATACCTCCGCGTTGTACAGTCCCCCACCCTATGATTCACTTCCGCTTCCATGATTCCATCCGCTGCCAAATTCACTACAAGATATCTAAAACACTTCGCTTCCTCCACTTTTTCTCCATTCAAACTTACCGCCCAATTAACTTGTCCCTCAACTCTACTGTACCTGATATCCTTGCTCTTATTCACATTTACTCTCAGCTTTCTTCTTTCACACACTTTACCAAACTCAGTCACCAGCTTCTGCAGTTTCTCACAAGAATCAGCCACCAGAGCTGTATCATCAGCGAACCACAACTGACTCACTTCCCAAGCTCTCTCATCCACAACAGACTGCACACTTGCCCCTCTTTCCAAAACTCCAAGAATATATGGTGTGGGAGGCAAGTTGTTAGAAGCAGTGAAAAGTTTTTATCGAGGATGTAAGGCATGTGTACGTGTAGGAAGAGAGGAAAGTGATTGGTTCTCAGTGAATGTAGGTTTGCGGCAGGGGTGTGTGATGTCTCCATGGTTGTTTAATTTGTTTATGGATGGGGTTGTTAGGGAGGTGAATGCAAGAGTTTTGGAAAGAGGGGCAAGTATGAAGTCTGTTGGGGATGAGAGAGCTTGGGAAGTGAGTCAGTTGTTGTTCGCTGATGATACAGCTCTGGTGGCTGATTCATGTGAGAAACTGCAGAAGCTGGTGACTGAGTTTGGTAAAGTGTGTGAAAGAAGAAAGTTAAGAGTAAATGTGAATAAGAGCAAGGTTATTAGGTACAGTAGGGTTTAGGGTCAAGTCAATTGGGAGGTGAGTTTGAATGGAGAAAAACTGGAGGAAGTGAAGTGTTTTAGATATCTGGGAGTGGATCTGGCAGCGGATGGAACCATGGAAGCGGAAGTGGATCATAGGGTGGGGGAATGGGCGAAAATTCTGGGAGCCTTGAAGAATGTGTGGAAGTCGAGAACATTATCTCGGAAAGCAAAAATGGGTATGTTTGAAGGAATAGTGGTTCCAACAATGTTGTATGGTTGCGAGGCGTGGGCTATGGATAGAGTTGTGCGCAGGAGGATGGATGTGCTGGAAATGAGATGTTTGAGGACAATGTGTGGTGTGAGGTGGTTCGATCGAGTAAGTAACGTAAGGGTAAGAGAGATGTGTGGAAATAAAAAGAGCGTGGTTGAGAGAGCAGAAGAGGGTGTTTTGAAATGGTTTGGGCACATGGAGAGAATGAGTGAGGAAAGATTGACCAAGAGGATATATGTGTCGGAGGTGGAGGGAACGAGGAGAAGAGGGAGACCAAATTGGAGGTGGAAAGATGGAGTGAAAAAGATTTTGTGTGATCGTGGCCTGAACATGCAGGAGGGTGAAAGGAGGGCAAGGAATAGAGTGAATTGGAGCGATGTGGTATACCGGGGTTGACGTGCTGTCAGTGGATTGAATCGGGGCATGTGAAGCGTCTGGGGTAAACCATGGAAAGCTGTGTAGGTATGTATATTTGCGTGTGTGGACGTATGTATATACATGTGTATGGGGGTGGGTTGGGCCATTTCTTTCGTCTGTTTCCTTGCGCTACCTCGCAAACGCGGGAGACAGCGACAAGGCAAAAAAAAAAAAAAAAAATATATATATATATATATATATATATATATATATATATATATATATATATATATATATATATATATATATATATATATATATATATATATATATATATATATATATATATATTTATATATATAAGATGTGTGTGTGTGTGTGTGCGTGTGTTTGTGTGAATCATGTGTCTACGGGTAAAGAGTGAGGTGGAGAATTTGAGGACCACTGAAGAGTGGGATCGTGCATGGAGCAATGCAATCGCGTGAATGGATGTGCGCAATGGAGGAGTGTGCAAAAGGTAGTGCGTGTATGAAGGAGGGAATATGGAATCGGCGAAAGTAGAAGTGTATTTCTGCGAAAGTGCATTGAATTGCGTGTACCTGGAGGTTTGCGTATGAGATGTGTTTGAAGGATATTCCCTTTTAAAATTTTAGATATGCATGAAAGGGATGTGTTTGTTTGTTTGTTTGTTTGTTTGTTTGTTTGTTTGTTTGTTTGTTTGTTTGTGTGTGTGTGTGTGTGTGTGTGTGTGTGTGTGTGTGTGTGTGTGTGTGTATGTGTGTGTGTGTGTGTGTGTGTGTGTGTGTGTGTGTGTGTGTTTGTTGACTCTACTCTTATCCTTGCATACATGTACCTTATCTTTACTATTATATATGTACACACACACACACACACACACACACACACACACACACACATACACACACACACACACACACACACACACACACACACACACACACACCAGAATACATACACCAGCCTAAGCCAGGTAACCATTTATCGTTAGCCCCGAGGGGTTGGAAGAATACCTAGGTTGAGTGTAAGCCGACTGCCACGACCAGAATTCGAATCGAAACGGGTCCGACCTGAGTTGGCCCATACTGACCCATAGTCAGCAACACTTACCACTACATCGCAGAAGCCCTTGTGTGTGTGTGTGTGTGTGTGTGTGTGTGTGTGTGTGTGTGTGTAGATGAAGTGTGTATCAAGGGAAGGTGGCCATTGGTAAGTGGCGTATATGTTTGGGAAAGTTGATAAGAGGGTGTACATGT
>NC_092236.1:24715940-24798440 GCF_036320965.1 Panulirus ornatus
TGCTTTGTCGCTGTCTCCCGCGTTAGCGAGGTAGCGCAAGGAAACAGACGAAAGAATGGCCCAACCCACACACATACACATGTATATACATATACGTCCACACACGCATATATACATACCTGACATCTCAACGTATACATATATATACACACACAGACATATACATATATACACACGTACATAATTCATACTGTCTGCCTTTAATCATTCCCATCGCTACCTCGCCACACATGAAGTAACAATCCCGTCCCCCCTCATGTGTGCGAGGTAGCGCTAGGAAAAGACAAAAAGGCCCCATTCGTTCACACTCAGTCTCTAGGTATCATGTAATAATGCACCGAAACCACAGCTCCCTTTCCACATCCAGGCCCCACACAACTTTCCATGGTGTACCCCAGACGCTTCACATGCCCTGGTTTAATCCATTGACAGCACGTCGACCCCGGTATACCATATCGTTCCAATTCACTCTATTCCTTGCCCGCCTTTCACCCTCCTGCATGTTCAGGCCCCGATCACTCAAAATCTTTCTCACTCCATCTTTCCACCTCCAATTTGGTCTCCCCCTTCTCCTCGTTCCCTCCACCTCTGACACATATATCCTCTTAGTCAATCTTTCCTCACTCATTCTCTCCATGTGACCAAACCATTTCAAAACACCCTCTTCTGCACTCTCAACCACACTCTTTTTATTACTACACATCTCTCTTACCCTTACATTACTTACTCGATCAAACCACCTTACACCACATACTGTCCTCAAACATCCCATTTCCAGCACATCCATCCTCCTCCGCACAATTCTATCCATAGCCCACGTCTCGCAACCATACAACATTCTTAGAACCACTATTCCTTCAAACACACCCATATTTGCTTTTCGAAATAATGTTCTCGACTTCCACACATTCTTCAAGGCCCCCAGAATTTTCGCCCCCTCCCCCACCCTATGATTCACTTCCGCTGCCATGGTTCCATCCGCTGCCAAATCCACTCCCAGATATCTAAAACACTTTACTTCCTCCAGTTTTTCTCCATTCAAACATACCTCCCAATTGACTTGACCCTCAACCGTACTGTACCTAATAACCTTGCTCTTATTCACATCTACTTTCAACATTCTTCTTTCACACACTTTACCAAACTCAGTAACCAGCTTCTGCAGTTTCTCACATGAATCAGCCACCAGTGCTGTATCATCAGCGAACAACAACTGACTCACTTCCCAAGCTCTCTCATCCCCAACAGACTGCATATTTGCCCCTCTCTCCAAAACTCTTGCATTCACCCCCATAACAACCCCATCCATAAATAAATTAAACAACCATGGAGACATCACACACCCCTGCCGCAAACCTACATTCAATGAGAACCAATCACTTTCCTCTCCTCCTACACGTACATATACCTTACTTCCTCGATAAAAGCTTTTCACTGCTTCGAACAACCTGCCTCCCACGCCATATATTCTTAATACCTTCCACACAGCATCTCTATCATATGCCTTCTCCAGATCCATAAATGCTACATGCAAATCCATTTGCTTTTCTAAGTATTTCTGACATACATTCTTCAAAGCAAACACCTGATCCACACATCCTTTACCACTTCTGAAGCCACACTGCTCTTCCCCAGTCTGATGCTCTGTACATGCCTTCACCCTCTCAATCAATACCCTCCCATATAATTTTCCAGGGATACTCAACAAAGTTATACCTCTGTGATTTGAGCACTCATCTTTGTCCCCTTTGCCTTTGTACAATGGCCCTATGCAAGCATTCTGCCAACTCACCATGAATCATACATACTTTAAATAACCTTACCAACCAGTCAACAATACAGTCATCCCCTTTTTTAATAAATTCCACTGCTACACTATCCAAACCCACTGCCTTACCGGCTTTCATCTTCCGCAAAGCTTTTACTGCCTCTTCTCTGTTTAGCAAATCATTTTCCCTAACCCTATCACTTTGCCGACCACCTCGACCAAAACACCCTATATCTGCAACTCTATCATCAAACACATTTAACAAACCTTCAAAATACTCACTCCATCTCCTTCTCACATCACCACTACTTGCTACCACCTCCCCATTAGCCCCCTTCACTGAAGTTCCTATTCGTTCTCTTGTCTTACGCACTTTATTTACCACCTTCCAAAACATCTTTTTATTCTCCCTAAAATTTAATGATACTCTCTCACCCTAACTCTCATTTGCCCTCTTTTTCACCTCTTGCACCTTTCTCTTGACGTCCAGCCTCTTTCTTTTATACATCTCCCACTCATTAGCATTATTTCCCTGTAAAAATCGTCCAAATCCCTCTCTTATCCCTGGGGATAGGGGAGAAAGAATACTTCCAACGCATTCCTCACGTGTTGTAGAAGGCGACTACAGGGGACGGGAGCGGTTGGCTAGAAACCCTCCCCTCCTTTTATTTTAACTATCTAAAAGCAGAAACAGAAGAAGGAGTCATGCGGGGAGTGCTCTTCCTCCTCGAAGGCTCGGATAGGGGTGTCTAAATGTGTGTGGATGTAACCAAGATGAGAATAAAGAAGAGATAGGTAGTATGTTTGAAGAAAGGAACCTGGATGTTTTGGCTCTGAGTGAAACGAAGCTCAAGGGTAAAGGGGAAGAGTGGTTTGGGAATGTCTTGGGAGTAAAGTCAGGGGTTAGTGAGAGGACAAGAGCAAGGGAAGGAGTAACACTACTCCTGAAACAAGAGTGGTGGGAGCATGTGATAGAGTGTAAGAAAGTAAACTTTAGATTGACATGGGTAAAACTGAAAGTAGATGGAGAGAGACAAGAGGACAAGAGCAAGGGAAGGAGTAACACTACTCCTGAAACAAGAGTGGTGGGAGCATGTGATAGAGTGTAAGAAAGTAAACTTTAGATTGACATGGGTAAAACTGAAAGTAGATGGAGAGAGATGGATGATTATTGGTGCATATGCACCTGGGCATGAGAAGAAAGATCATGATAGGCAAGTGTTTTGGGAGCAACTGAATGAGTGTGTTAGTGGTTTTGATGCACATGACCGGGTTATAGTGATGGGTGATTTGAATGCAAAGGTGAGTAATGTTGCAGTTGAGGGAATAATTGGCATACATGGGGTGTTCAGTGTTGTAATTTCTCAACTTCCACACATTTTTCAACACTTCCGGAACTTTCGCCCCCTCCCCCACCCCTGATTCACTTCCGCTTCCATGGTTCCATCCGCTGCCAAATCCACTCCCAGATATCTAAAACTTGTCCCTCAACTCACTGTACCTAATGACCTTGCTATTATTCACATTCACTCTCAGCTTTCTTCTTTTACACGATTTACCAAACTCAGTCACCAGCTTCTGCAGTTTCTCACCCAAATCAGGCACAGGCGCTGTATCATCAGCGAACAACAAAGTACTCACTTCCCAAGCTTCCTCATCCACAACGGACTTTATACTTGCACCTCTCTCCAAAACTCTTGCATACCACTCCCTAACAACCCCATCCATAAACAAATTAAACAACCATGAAGACCTCAAACACCCCTGACGGAAACCCAACATTCACTGAGAACCAATCTCTTTCCTCTCTTCCTACTTAGTCCATCTCCTTTTTACATCACCACTACTTGTTATCACCTCGCCATTAGCCCCCTTCACTGATGTTCCCATTTGATTCCTCTCTTCCTACTCACTCCATCTCCTTTTCACATCACCACTACTTGTTATCACCTCGCCATTAGCCCCCTTCACTGATGTTCCCATTTGATCCTTTGTCTTACGCACTTTATTTACCTCCTTCCAGAACATCTTTTTATTCTCCCTAAAATTTAATAATACTCTCACACACCAACTCACATTTTCCTCTTTTTCACCTCTTGCACCCTTCTCTTGACCTCCTGCATCTTTCTTTTATACATCTCCCATTCATTTGTACCATTTCCTTGCAAAAATCGTCCAAATGACTCTCTTCTCTTTCGCTAATAATCTTACTTCTTCATCTCACCACTCACTACCCATTCTAATCTGCCCACCTCCCGCTCTTATCATATATATTGATATATATACACATCCACACATGCACATATACATCCCTATATATTTCAACGTATACATATATATACATACACAGACATATCATTATATACACATGTACATAATTCATACTTGCTGCCGTTATTCATTCTCGCCGCCACCCTGCCACACATGAAATGACACCAACTCCCTTCCCCCGCACGCGCACGAGGTAGCACTAGAAAAATAAACAAACACCATATTCGTTCGCACTCAATCTCTAGCTGTCATGTCAATGTCATGCTATGTCAGTGAACCTAATCCACAACACCCTTTCCACATCCAGGCTCCAGAAAACATTCCATGGTTTACCAAAGACGCTTTACGTGGTCTGTTTCACTGCATTGACCGCACGTCGACCCCGGTATTTCACATCGTTCCATTCACTCTATTCTTTGCACGCCTTTCACCCTCCTGCATTTTCGGGCCCCGATCGCTCTAAATCTTTTTCACTCCATCCTTCCACCTCCAATTTGGTTTCCCACTTCTCGTTCCCTCCACCTCTGACACATATATCCTCTTTGTCAATCTTTCCTCATTCATTCTCTCCATGTGACCAAACCGTTTCAATACACCCTCTTCTGCTCTCTCATCCACAGTCTTTCTTTACCACACATGTCTCTTACCTTTTCATTACTTACTCGATCAAACCACCTCACACTGCATATCGTCCTTAAACATCTCAATTCCAACAAATCCACCCTCCTCCGCACAGCCTATATACAGCCCATGACTCGCAACTATATAACATTGTTAGAACCACTATCCCTTCAAACATACCCATTTTCGCTTTCCGAGATAACGTTTTCGCCATCCACACATTCATCAACGTTCCCAGAACCTTCGCCCCCTCCCCCACCCTGTGACTCACTTCCGCTTCCATGGTTCCATCCGCTGCCAAATCCACTCCCAGATATCTGAAACACATCACTTCCTTCAGTTTTTCTCCATTCAAATTTACCTCGAAATTGACATATTTCTCAACTCTACTGCACTTAATAACCTTGCTATCATTCACATTCACTCTCAGCTTTCTTCTCTCACACACTTTACCGAACTCACTCACCAGCTTCTGCAGTTTCTCACATGAATCAGCCACCAGCGTTGTATTGCCAGCAACCAGCAACTGACTCATTTCCCAAGCCCTGTCATCCACAACACACCGCATACTTGCCCCTCTCTCCAAAACTCTTTCACACCTCCCTAACAACCCCATCGATAGACAAATTAAACAACCATAGAGACATCACGCACCCCTGCCGCAAACCGATATTTACTGAGAACCAATCACTTTCCTCTCTTCCTACTCGTACACATGCCTTACATCCTCGATAAAAACTTTTCACTGCTTCTGGCAACTTGCTTCCCACCCTATATATTCTTAATACCTCCCATAGAGCATCTACATCAACTTTCTCTTATGCCTTCTCCAGATCCATAAATGCTAAATACAGATCCATTTGCTTTTCTAAGCATTTCTCACAAACATTCTTCAAAGCAAACACCTGATCTACACATCATCTATCACTTCTGAAACCACACTGCTCTTCCCCAATCTGATGCTCTGTACATGCTTTCACCCTCTCAGTCAATACCCTCTCATATAATTTCACAGGAATATTCAACAAACTTATACCTCTGTAATTTGAGCACTCACCTTTTTCCCCTTTGCCTTTGTATAACGGCACTATGCACGCATTTCGCCAATCCTCAGGCTCATCACCATGAGTCATACATACATTAGATATCCTTACCAACCAGTCAACAACAAAGTCACCCCCTTTTTTAATAAATTCCATTGCAATACCATCCAGACCAGCTTCCTTGTCGGCCTTTATCTTTCGCAAAGCTTTTTCTATCTCTTCTCTCTTTACCAAATCATTTTCCCTAACCCTCTCCCTTTGCACACCACTTCGAACAAAATACCCTATATCTGTCACTCTATCATCTAACACATTCAACAAACCTTCAAAATGCTCACTCCATCTCCTTCTCACGTCAGACCAATACCAGTTATTACCTCCCCATTAGCCCCCTTCACCGATGTTCCTGTTTGTTCTCTTGTCTTACGCACTTTATTTACCTCCTTCCAAAACATCTTATTATTCTCCCTAAAGTTCAATGATACTTTTTCACCCAAGCTCTCATTTCCCTCTTTTTCACCTGTTGCACCTTTCTCTTGACCTCCTGCCTCTTTCTATTATACATCTCCCAGTCACTTGCATATTTTTCCCTGCAAAAATCGTCGAAATGCTTCTCTCTTCTCTTTCACATGCAATCTTACGTCTTCATTCCACCACTCACTACCCTTTCTAATCTCCCACACTTCTCATGCCATAAGCATCTTTTGCCCAAGCCATCGCTGCCTCCCTAAATACATCCCATTCCTCCCCCACCCCTCTTACTTCCTTTGCCCTCACCTTTTTCCATTCTGCACTCAGTCTCTCCTGGTACTTCATCACACAAGTCTCCCTCCTACGCTCACTTACTCTCACCACTCTCTTCACCCCAACATTCTCTCTTCTTTTCTGAAAAGCTCTACAAATCTTCTTCACCTTCGCCCCACAAGATGATGATCGGACAGCCCTCCACTTGCACCTCTCAGCACATCAACATCCAAAAGCCTCTTTTTCGCGCGCGTATCAATTGACACGTAATCCAATAACACTCTCTGGCCGTCTCTCCTAATCACATACGTATACTTACGTATATCTCTCTTTTTAAACCAGATATTTCCAATCACCAGTCCTTTTTCAGCACACAAATTTACAAGCTCTTCACCATTTCCATTTACAACACTGAACACCACATGTACACCAATTATTCCCTCACCTGCCACATTATTACTATAACCTGGTTTCGCACATCAAAACCACTAACACACTCATTCAGCTGCTCCCAAAACACTTGCCTCTCATGATCTTCATTCTCATGCCCAGGTGCATAGGCACCAATAATCACCCGTATCTCTCCATCCAATTTCAGTTTTACCCATATCAATCTAGAGTTTACTGTCTTACACTCTATCACATACTCCCACCACTCCTGTTTCAGGAGTAGTGCTACCCCTACCCTTGTCTTTGTCATCTCACCAACCGCTGACTTTACTCCCAAAACATTTCCAAACCACTCTTCCCCTTTACCATTGAGCTTTGTTTCACTCAAAGCCAAAACATCCAGGAGCCTTTCCTCAAACATACTACCTATCTCTCCTTTTTTCTCATCTTGGTTACATCACACACATTTACACACGCCAGTCTGAGCCTTCGAGGAAGCACTCCCAGCGTGTATATATATATATATATATATATATATATAAATATATATATATATATATATATATATATATATATATATATATATATATATATATATATATATATATATATATATATATATATATATATATATATATATATATACCTATATCTATATATATATATATATATATATATATATATATATATATATATATTTATATATATATATATATATATATATATATATATATATATATATATATATATATATATATATATATAAAGTGCATATGAACGCGCACCTTCATAGAGCATACAAACCTCCAGCAGCCAGGATCGAAACCGGGTCCCCTGCCCCTGTGCAAGAGGCATGCCTGCCTCTTGCACAGGGGTCCCGGGTTCGATCCTGGCTGTTGGAGGTTTGTATGTTATATATATATATATATATATATATATATATATATATATATATATATATATATATATATATATATATATATATATATATGTATATATATATATATATATATATATATATATATATATATATATATATATATATATATATATATATATATATATATATATATATAAATATACTTTTTTTTTTTTTTTTCTTTTTTCATACTATTCGCCATTTCCCGCATCAGCGAGGTAGCGTCGAGAACAGAGGACTGGGTCTCCGAGGGAACATCCCCACCCGGCCCCCCCTCTCTGTTCCCTCTTTTGGAAAATTCAAAAAAAAGCGAGAGGGGAGGATTTCCAGCCACCCGCTCCCTCCCCTTTTAGTCGCCTTCTACATGGGAATACGTGGGAAGTATTCTTTCTCCCCTAACCCCAGGGATAATATATATATATATATATATATATATATATATATATATATATATATATATATATATATATATATATATATATATATAACAAAGTGCGTAAGACAAGGGAGCAAATAGGAACTTCAGTGAAGGGCGCAAATGGGGAAGTGATAACAAGTAGTGGTGATGTGAGAAGGAGATGGAGTGAGTATTTTGAAGGTTTGTTGAATGTGTTTGATGATAGAGTGGCAGATATAGGGTGTTTTGGTCGAGGTGGTGTGCAAAGTGCGAGGGTTAGGGAAAATGATTTGGTAAACAGAGAAGAGGAAGTAAAAGCTTTTCGGAAGATGAAAGCCGGCAAGGCAGCAGGTTAGGATGGTATTGCAGTAGAATTTATTAAAAAAGGGGGTGACTGTATAGTTGACTGGTTGGTAAGGTTATTTAATGTATGTATGACTCATGGTGAGGTGCCTGAGGATTGGCGGAATGCGTGCATAGTGCCATTGTACAAAGGCAAAGGGGATAAGAGTGAGTGCTCAAATTACAGAGGTATAAGTTTGTTGAGTATTCCTGGCAAATTATATGGGAGGGTATTGATTGAGAGGGTGAAGGCATGTACAGAGCATCAGATTGGGGAAGAGCACTGTGGTTTCAGAATTGGTAGAGGATGTGTGGATCAGGTGTTTGCTTTGAAGAATGTATGTGAGAAATACTTAGAAAAGCAAATGGATTTGTATGTAGCATTTATGGATCTGGAGAAGGCATATGATAGAGTTGATAGAGATGCTCTGTGGAAGGTATTAAGAATATATGGTGTGGGAGGCAAGTTGTTAGAAGCAGTGAAAAGTTTTTATCGAGGATGTAAGGCATGTATACGTGTAGGAAGAGAGGAAAGTGATTCGTTCTCAGTGAATGTAGGTTTGCGGCAGGGGTGTGTGATGTCTCCATGGCTGTTTAATTTGTTTATGGATGGGGTTGTTAGGGAGGTGAATGCAAGAGTTTTGGAAAGAGGGGCAAGTATGAAGTCTGTTGGGGATGAGAGAGCTTGGGAAGTGAGTCAGTTGTTGTTAGCTGATGATGCAGCGCTGGTGGCTGATTCATGTGAGAAACTACAGAAGCTGGTGACTGAGTTTGGTAAAGTGTGTGAAAGAAGAAAGTTGGGAGTGAATGTGAATAGGAGCAAGGTTATTAGGTACAGTTGGGTTGAGGGTCAAGTCAACTGGGAGGTGAGTTTGAATGGAGAAAAACTGGAGGAAGTGAAGTGTTTTAGATATCTGGGAGTGGATCTGGCAGCGGATGGAACCATGGAAGCGGAAGTGGATCATGGGGTGGGGGAGGGGGCGAAAATTCTGGGAGCCTTGAAGAATGTGTGGAAGTCGAGAACATTGTCTCGGAGAGCAAAAATGGGTATGTTTGAAGGAATAGTGGTTCCAACAATGTTGTATGGTTGCGAGGCGTGGACTATGGATAGAGTTGTGCGCAGGAGGATGGATGTGCTGGAAATGAGATGTTTGAGGACAATGTGTGGTGTGAGGTGGTTTGATCGAGTAAGTAACGTAAGGGTGAGAGAGATGAGTGGAAGTAGGGGGAGCGTGGTTGAGAGAGCAGAGGAGGGTGTTTTGAAATGGTTTGGTCACATGGAGAGAATGAGTGAGGAAAGATTGACCAAGAGGATATATGTGTCGGAGGTGGAGGGGGCGAGGAGAGGAGGGAGACCAAATTGGAGGTGGAAAGATGGAGTGAAAAAGATTTTGTGTGATCGGGGCCTGAACATTCAGGGGGGTGAGGGGAGGGCAAGGAATGGAGTGAGTTGGAGCGATGTGGTATACCGGGGTTGACGTGCTGTCAGTGGATTGAATCAGGGCATGTGAAACGTCTGGGGTAAACCATGGAAAGCTGTGTAGGTATGTATATTTGCGTGTTTGGACGTATGTATATACATGTATATGGGGGTGGGTTGGGCCATTCCCTTCGTCTGTTTCCTTGCGCTACCTCGCAAACGCGGGAGACAGCGACAAAGCAAAAAAAAAAAAAAAGATATATATATATATATATATATATATATATATATATATATATATATATATATATATATATATATATATATATATATATATATACATACATATATATATATATATATATATATATATATATATATATATATATATATATATATATATATATATATATATATATATATATATATATATATATGTCAGTGGAGTGAATCAAGGCATGTGAAGCGTCTGGGGTAAACCATGGAAAGCTGTGTAGGTATGTATATTTGCGTGTGTGGACGTGTGTATGTACATGTGTATGGGGGGGGGGGGGGGGTTGGGCCATTTCTTTCGTCTGTTTCCTTGCGCTACCTCGCAAACGCGGGAGACAGCGACAAATTATAAAAAAAAAAAAAAAAAATATATATATATATGTATATATATATATATATATATATATATATGTATATGTATATATATATGTATATATATATATATATATATATATATATATATATATATATATATATATATATATATATATATATATATATATATATATATATATATATATATATATATATATATATGTATATGTATATATATATGTATATATATATATATACACACACATATATATATATATATATATATATATATATATATATATATATATATATATATATATATATATATATATATATATATATATATATATATATATATATATATATGTATATATATATATATATATATATATATATATATATATATATATATATATATATATATATATATATATATATTTTTTATACTTTGTCGCTGTCTCCCGCGTTTGCGAGGTAGCGCAAGGAAACAGACGAAAGAAATGGCCCGACCCCCCCCATACACATGTATATACATATGTCCACACACGCAAATATACATACCTACACAGCTTTCCATGGTTTACTCTAGACGCTTCACATGCCCCGATTCAATCCACTGACAGCACGTCAACCCTGGTATACCACATCGCTCCAATTTACTCTATTCCTTGCCCTCCTTTCACCCTCCGGCATGTTCAGGCCCCGATTACACAAAATCTTTTTCACTCCATCTTTCCACCTCCAATTTGGTCTCCTTCTTCTCCTTGCTCCCTCCACCTCCGACACATATATCATCTTGGTCAATCTTTCCTCACTCATCCTCTCCATGTGCCCAAACCACTTCAAAACACCCTCTTCTGCTCTCTCAACCACGCTCTTTTTATTTACACACATCTCTCTTACCCTTACGTTACTCACTCGATCAAACCACCTCACACCACACATTGTCCTCAAACATCTCATTTCCAGCACATCCATCCTCATGCGCACAACTCTATCCATAGCCCACGCCTCGCAACCATACAACATTGTTGGAGCCACTATTCCTTCAAACATACCCATTTTTGCTTTCCGAGATAATGTTCTCGACTTCCACACATTCTTCAAGGCCCCCAGAATTTTCGCCCCCTCCCCCACCCTATGATCCACTTCCGCTTCCATGGTTCCATCCGCTGCCAGATCCACTCCCACATATCTAAAACACTTCACTTCCTCCAGTTTTTCTCCATTCAAACTCACCTCCCAATTGACTTGACCCTCAACCCTACTGTAACTAATAACCTTGCTCTTATTCACATTTACTCTTAACTTTCTTCTTCCACACACTTTACCAAACTCAGTCACCAGCTTCTGCAGTTTCTCGCATGAATCAGCCACCAGCGCTGTATCATCAGCGAACAACAACTGACTCACTTCCCAAGCTCTCTCATCCCCAACAGACTTCATACTTGCCTCTCTTTCCAAAACTCTTGCATTTACCTCCCTAACAACCCCATCCATAAACAAATTAAACAACCATGGAGACATCACACACCCCTGCCGCAAACCTACATTCACTGAGAACCAATCACTTTCCTCTCTTCCTACACGTACACATGCCTTACATCCTCGATAAAAACTTTTCACTGCTTCTAACAACTTTCCTCCCACACTATATATTCTTAATACCTTCCACAGAGCATCTCTATCAACTCTATCATATGCCTTCTCCAGATCCATAAATGCTACATACAAATCCATTTGCTTTTCTAAGTATTTCTCACATACATTCTTCAAAGCAAACACCTGATCCACACATCCTCTACCACTTCTGAAACCACACTGCTCTTCCCCAATCTGATGCTCTGTACATGCCTTCACCCTCTCAATCAATACCCTCCCATATAATTTACCAGGAATACTCAACAAACTTATACCTCTGTAATTTGAGCACTCACTCTTATCCCCTTTGCCTTTGTACAATGGCACTATGCACGCATTCCGCCAATCCTCAGGCACCTCACCATGAGTCATACATACATTAAATAACCTTACCAACCAGTCAACAATACAGTCACCCCCTTTTATATATATATATATATATATATATATATATATATATATATATATATATATATATATATATATATATATATATATATATATATATATTTATATATATATGTATATTAATATGAGTCCACGGGGAAAATGAAACACGAAAAGTTCCCAAGTGCACATTCGTGTAATAATCATGTCATCAGGAGACACACAGGAAAGAAATATAACAGTCAGTTGATGTACATCGAAGAGACGAAGAGACGCCATTTGGTAAACATATGATTTGGAAAATCACAATTATATGGGAGATTATTGATTGCGAGGGTGAAGGCATGTACAAAGCATCAGATTGAAGAAGAGCAGTGTGGTTTCAGAAGTGGTAGAGGATGTGTGGATCAGGTGTTTGCTTTGAAGAATGTATGTGAGAAATACTTAGAAAAGCAAATGGATTCCTATGTAGCATTTATGGATCTGGAGAAGGCTTATGATAGAGTATATAGAGATGCTCTATGGAAGGTGTTAAGGGTATATGAAGTGGGAGGCAAGTTGCTAGAAGCAGTGAAAAGTTTTTATCGAGGATGTAAGGCATGTGTACGTGTAGGAAGAGAGGAAACTGACTGGTTCTTAGTGAATGTTCGTTTACGGCAGTGGTGTGTGAAGTCTCCATGGTTGTATAATTTGTTTATGGATGGGGCTGTTAGGGAGGTGAATGCAAGAGTTTTGGAAAGAGGGGCAAGTATGCAGTTTGTTGTGGATGAGAGAGCTTGGGAAGTGAGTCAGTTGTTGTTCGCTGATGATACACCGCTGGTGGCTGATTCATGTGAGAAACTGCAGAACCTGGTGACTGAGTTTGGTAAGGTGTGTGAAAGAAGAAAGTTGAGAGTAAATGTGAATAGGAGCGAGGTTATTAGGTACAGTAGGGTTGAGGGTCAAGTCAATTGGGAGGTAAGTTTGAATGGAGAAAAATTGGAGGAAGTAAAGTGTTTTAGATATCTGTAAGTGGATTTGGCAGCGGATGGAACCATGGAAGCGGAAGTAAATCATAGGGTGGGGTAGGGGGCGAAAGTTCTGGGAGCCTTGAAGAATGTGTGGAAGTGGAAAACATTATCTCGGGAAACAAAAATGGGTATGTTTGAAGGAATAGTGGTTCCAACAATGTTTTATGGTATCGAGGCGTGGGCTATGGATAGAGTTGTGCGGAAGAGGGTGGCTGTGCTGGAAATGAGATGTTTGAGGACAATATGTGGTGTGAGGTGGATTGATGGAGTAAGTATTGTAAGGGTAAGAGAGATGTGTGGTAATAAAAAGAGTGTGGTTGGGAGAGCAGAAGAGGGTGTTTTGAAATGGTTTGGTCACATGGAGAGAATGAGTGAGGAAAGATTGACCAAGAGAATATATGTGTCAGTGATGGTGGAAACGAAGAGAAGTGGTAGAGCAAATTGGAGGTGGAAAGATGGAGTGAAAAAGATTTTGAGTGATCGGGGCCTGAACATGCAGGAGGGTGAAAGGCGTGCAAGGAATAGGCGTGAATTGGAACGATGTGGTATACAGGGGTCGACGTGCTGTCAATGGATTGAACAAGGGCATGTGAAGCGTCTGGGGTAAACCATGGAAAGTTCTGTGGTGCCTGGATGTGGAAAGGGAGCTGTGGTTTCGGTGCATTATTACATTATAGCTGGAGACTGAGTGTGAACGAATGTAGCCTTTGTTGTCTTTTCCTAGCGCTACCTCGCACACATGAGGGGGGAGGGGGTTGTTATTCCATTTGTGGCGAGGTGGCGATGGAAATGAATAAAGGCAGACAGTATGAATTATGTCAATGTGTATATCTGGATATGTCTCTCTGTGTATATATATGTATACTTAGAGATGTATAGGTATGTATATTTGCGTGTGTGGAAGTGTATATATATATACATGTGTATGTGTGTGGGTTGGGCCATTCTTTCGTCTGTTTCCTTGCGCTACATCGCTAACGCGGGAGACAGCGACAAAGCAAATTAAAATAGATAAATATATATATATATATATATATATATATATATATATATATATATATATATATATATATATATATATATATATTTATATATATATATATATATATACATATATATATATATGTGTATACTTTCTTTCTGTTTATTTATTTATTTTGCTTTGTCGCTTTCTCCCGCGCTAGCGAGAAAGCGCAAGCAAACAGACGAAAGAATGGCCCAACCCACCGACATACACATGTATATACATACACGTCCACACCCGCAAATATACATACCTATACATCTCAATGTATACATATATATACCCATATAGAAGTATACATATATACCCATGTATATAATTCATACTGTCTGCCTTTATTCATTCCCATCGCCACCTCGCCACAAATGGAATAACAACACCCTCCCCCCTCATGCGTGCGGGGTAGCGCTAGGAAAAGACAACAAAGGCCCCATTCCTTCACACTCAGTCTGTAGCCGTCATGTAATATTGCACCGAAAACACAGCTCCCTTTCCACATCCAGGCCCAACACAACTTTCCATGGCTTACTCCCGACGCTTTACATGCCCTGGTTCAATCCATTGACAGCACGTCGACCCCGGTATACCACATCGTTCCATTTTACTCTATTCCTTGCACGCCTTTCATCCTCCTGCATGTTGAGGCCCCGATGACTCAAAATCTTTTTCACTTCATCTTTCCACCTCCAATTTGGTCTCCCACTTCTCCTCGTTCCCTCCACCTCTGACACGTGTATCCTCTTGGTCAATCTTTCCTCACTCATTCTCTCCATGTGACCAAACCATTTCAAAAACCCTCTTCTGCTCTCTCAACCACACTCTTTTTATTACCACACATCTCTCTTACCCTTACATTACTTACTCCATCAAACCACCTCACAGCACATACTGTCCTCAAACATCTCATTTCCAACAAATCCACCCTCCTGCGCAAAAGTGTATCCATAGCCCACGCATCGCAACTATAAAAAATTGTTGGAACCACTATTCCTTCAAACATACATATTTTTGCTTTCCGAGATAATGTTTTCGACTTCCACACATTCTTTAAGGCTCCCAGAATTTTCGTCCCCTCCTTCACTCTATGATTCACTTCCGCTTCCATGGTTCCATCAGCTGCCAAGTCCACTCCCAGATATCTAAAGCACTTCACTTCCTCCAGTTTCTCTCCATTCAAACTTACCTCCCAATTTACTTGACCCTCAACCCGACTGTACCTAATAACCTTACTCTTATTCACATTTACTGTCAAGTTTCTTCTTTCACACACTTTACCAAACTCAGTCACCAGCTTCTGCAGTTTCTCACATGAATAAGCCACCAGCGCTGTATCATCAGCGAACAACAACTGACTCACTTCCCAAGCTCTCTCATCCCCAAAAGACTGCATACTTGCCCCTCTTTCCAAAACTCTTGCATTCACCTCCCTAACAACCCCATCCCTAAACAAATTTAACAACCATGGAGACATCACACACCCTTGCCGCAAACCTACATTCACTGAGAGCCAATCACTTTCCTGTCTTCCTACACGTACACATGCCTTACATCCTCGATAAAAACTTTTCACTGCTTCTAACAACTTGCCTCCCACACCCTATATCCTTAATACCTTCCACAGAACATCTCTATCAACTCTATCATAAGCCTTCTCCAGATCCATAAATGCTGAATAGAAATCCATTTGCTTTTCTCAGTATTTCTCACATACATTCTTCAAAGCAAACACCTGATCCACACATCCTCTACCCCTTCTGAAATCACACTGCTTTTCCCCAATCTGATGCTCAGTACATACCTTCACCCTCTCAATCAATACCCTCCTATATAATTTACCAGGAATACTGAACAAACTCACTCTTATCCCCTTTGCCTTTGTACAATGGCACTATGCAAGCATTCCGCCAATCCTGAGGCACCTCACCATGAATCATACATACATTAAATAACCTTATCAACCAGTCAACAATACACTTACCCTCTTTTTTAATAAATTCCACTGCTATACCATCCAAACCCGCTGCTTTGCCAGCTTTCATCTTCCGCAAAGCTTTTCTGCCTCTTCTCTGTTTACCAAATCATTTCCCTTAGCACACCACCTCGACCAAAACACCCTATATCTGCCACTCTATCATCAAACACATTCAACAAACCTTAAAAATACTCACTCCATCTCCTTCTCACATCACCACTACTTGTTATTACCTCCCCATTACCCCCCTTCACTGAAGTTTCCATTTGTTCCCTTGGCTTACGCACTTTATATACCTCCTTCTAAAACATCTTTTTATTCTCCCTAAAATATAATGATACTCTCTCACCCCAACTCTCATTTGCCCTCTTTTTCACCTCTTGCACCTTTCTCTTGACCTCCTGCCTCTTTCTTTTATACATCTCCAACTCATTTGCATTTTTTCCTTGCAAAAATCGTCCAAATGCCTCTCTCTTCTCTTTCACTAACAATCTTACTTCTTCATCCCACCACTCACTGCCCTTTCTAATCTGCCCACCTCTCACGTTTCTCGTACCACAACCATCTTCTGCGCAAGTCATCACTGCTTCCCTAAATACATCCCATTTCTCTCCCACTCCCTTTACCTCCTTTGTTCTCACCTTTTTCCACACAAGTCTCCTTCCCAAGCTCACTTACTCTCACCACTCTCTTCACCCCAACATTCTCTCTTCTTTTCTGAAAACCTCTACAAATCTTCACCTTCGTCTCTAGAAGATAATGATCAGACATCCCTCCAGTTGCACCTCTCAGCATATAAACATCCAAAAGTCTCTCTTACGCGTGCTTATCAATTAACACAAAATCCAATAGCGCTCTCTGGCCATCACTCCTACTTACATACGTATACTTATGTATATCTCTCTTTTTGAACCAGTTATTCCCAATCACCAGTCCTTTTTCAGCACATAAATCTACAAGCTCTTCACCATTTCCATTTACAACACTGAACACCCCATGTATACCAATTATTCCCTCAACTGCAACATTACTCACCTTTGCATTCAAATCACCCAACACGAAAACTCGATCTTGTGCAGCAAAACCAGTAACACACTCATTCAACTGCTCCCAAAACACTTGCCTCTCTTGATCTTCCTTCTCATGCCTAGGTGCATATGTACCAATAATCACCCATCTCTCTCCATCAACTTTCAGTTTTACCCATATCAATCTAGAGTTTACTTTCTTACACTTTATCACATAATCCCACCATTCCTGTTTCAGGAGTAGTGCTACTCCTTCCCTTGCTCTTGTCCTCTCACTAACCCCTGACTTTACTCCCAAGACATTCCCAAACCACTCTTCCCCTTTACCCTTGAGCTTCGTTTCACTCAGAGCCAAAACGTCCAGGTTCCTTTCCTCAAATATACTACCTATCTCTCCTTTTTTCTCATCTTGGCTACATCCACACACATTTAGACACCCCAATCTGAGACTTCGAGGAGGATGAGCGCTCTCCGCGTGACTCCTTCCGTTTCCCCTTTTAGAAAGTTGAAATACAAGGAGGGGAGGGTTTCTAGCCCCCAGCTCCCGTCCCATTTAGTCGCCTTGTACGACACGTGAGGAATGCGTGGGAAGTATTCTTTCTCCCTTATCCCCAGGGATATATATATATATATATATATATATATATATATATATATATATATATATATATATATATATATATATATATATATATATATATATATATATATATATATACATATAGATTGGAAAGGATCACAACTTTGCGCGTGATCAAGATATTCCTATGAGTCTATGGGGAGAATGAAACACGAAAAGTTCCCAAGTGCACTTTCGTGTAATAATCACATCATCAGGGGAGACACAAGAGAGAAATATAACAGTCAGTTGATATACATCGAAGAGACATTTGGTAAACATGTTTACCAAATGGCGTCCTGGCTTCGTCTCTTCGGTGTATATCAACTGACTGTTATATTTCTCTCCTGTGACTCCCCTGATGATGTGATTATTACACGAAAGTGTACTTGGGAACTTTTCGTGTTTCATTTTCCCTGTGGACTCATAGGAATATATATATTTGTATATATATATATATATATATATATATATATATATATATATATATATATATATATATATATATATATATATATATATATATATATATATTTTTTTTTTTTTTTTTTTTTTTTTTTCATACTATTCGCTATTTCCCGCGATAGCGAGGTAGCGTTAAGAACAGAGGACTGGGCCTTTGAGGGAATATCCTCACCTGGACCTCTTCTCTGTTCCTTCTTTTGGAAAATTAAAAAAAAAAAAAAAGAAAACGAGAGGGGAGGATTTCCAGCCCCCCGCTCCCATATATATATATATATATATATATATATATATATATATATATATATATATATATATATATATATATATATATATATTCATTTATTTTGCATTGTCGCTGTCTCCCGCGTTAGCGAGGTAGCGCAAGGAAACAGACGAAAGAATTGCCCAGCCCACCCATACACAGATGTATATACACACAC
Source organism: Panulirus ornatus (assembly GCF_036320965.1). Lineage (NCBI taxonomy): Eukaryota > Metazoa > Arthropoda > Malacostraca > Decapoda > Palinuridae > Panulirus > Panulirus ornatus. The sequence continues at coordinate 24,735,030 of NC_092236.1, forward strand.
GTCCACAGACGCAAATATACATACCTATACAAATCAATGTACACATATATATATATATACACACAGACATATACATATATACACATGTACATATTTCATACTGTCTGCCTTAATTTATCCCCATCGCCACCTCGTCACACGTAGAATAACAACCCCCTTTCCTCTCATGTGTGCGAGGTAGCGCTAGGAAAAGACAACAAAGGCCACATTCGTTCACACTCAGTGTCTAGTTGTCATGTAAAAATGCACCGAAACCACAGCTCCCTTTCCACATCCAGGCCCCACAGAACTTTCCATGGTTTACCCCAGACGCTTCACATGCCCTGGTTCAATCCATTGACAGCACGTCGACCCCGGTATACCACATCTTTCCAATTCACTCTATTTCTTGCACGCCTTTCACCCTCCTGCATGTTCAGGCCCCGATCACTCAAAATCTTTTTCACTCCATCTTTCCACCTCCAATTTGGTCTCACTTCTTCTCGTTCCCTCCACCTCTGACACATAAATCCTCTTGGTCAATCTTTCCTCACTCATTCTCTCCATGTGACCAAACCATTTCAAAACACCCTCTTGTGCTCTCTCAACCACACTCTTTTTATTTCCACACATCTCTCTTACCCTTACATTAGTTACTCGATCAAACCACCTCACACAACATATTGTCCTCAAACATCTCATTTCCAGCACATCCACCCTCTTGTGCACAACTCTATCCATAGCCAATGCCTCGAATCATATAACATTGTTGGAACCACTATTCCTTCAAACATACCCATTTTTCCTTTCCGAGATAATGTTCTCGACTTCTAAATATTTTTCAAGGCTCCCAGAATTTTCGCCCCCTCCCCCACCCTATATATATATATATATATATATATATATATATATATATATATATATATATATATATATATATATATATTTTCCCAGGATTTTCGCTCGCTCCCACACCCTACGATTCACTTCCGCTTCCATGGTTCCATCCGCTGCCAGATCCACTCCCAGATATCTAAAACACTTTACTTCATCCAGTTTTTCTCCATTCAAACTTACCTCCCAATTGACTTGATCCTCAACCCTACTGTACCTAATAACCTTGTTCTTTTTCACATTTATTCTTAACTTTCTTCCTTCACACACTTTACCAAACTCAGTCACCAGCTTCTGCAGTTTCTCACATGAATCAGCCACCAGCGATGTATCATCAGCGAACAACAACTGACTCACTTCCCACGCTCTCTCATCCCCAAAAGACTGCATACTTGCCCCTCTTTCCAAAACTCTTGCATTCACCTCCCTAACAACCCCATCCATAAACAAATTACACAACTATGTAGACATCACACACCCCTGCCGCAAACCTACATTCACTGAGAACCAATCACTTTCCTCTCTTACTACACGTACACATGACTTATATCCTCGATAAAAACTTTTCACTGTTTCTAACAACTTGCCTCCCATACCATATATTCTTAGTACCTTGCACAAAGCATCTCTATCAACTCAGTCATATGCCCTCTCCAGATCCATAAATGCTAAATACAAATCCATTTGCTTTTCTCATTATTTCTCACATACATTCTTCAAAGCAAACACCTGATCCACACATCCTCTACCAATTCTGAAACCACACTGCTCTTCCCCAATCTGATGCTCAGTACATGCCTTCACCCTCTCAATCAATGCCCTCCCATATAATTTCCCAGGATACTCAACAAACTTATACCTCTGTAATTTGAGCACTCACTTTTATCCCCTTTGCCTTTGTACAATTGCACTATGCAAGCATTCCACCAATCCTCAGGCACCTCACCATGAATCATACATACATTAAATAACCTCACCAACCAGTCAACAATACAGTCACCCCCTTTTTTAATAAATTCCACTGCAATGCTATCCAAACCAACTGCCTTGCCGGCTTTCATCTTCCGCAAAGCTTTTACTACTTCTTCTCTGTTTACCAAATCATTTTCCCTAACGCTCTCACTTAGCACACCACCTCGTCCAAAACACCCTATATCTGCCACTCTACCATCAAACACATTCAACAAACCTTCAAGATCCTGGGAGCCTTAAAGAATGTTGGTAAGTCGAGAAAAGTATCTCGGAAAGCAAAAATGGATATGTTTGAAGGAATAATGGTTCCAACAATGTTGTATGGTTGCGAGTCGTGGGCTATGGATAGAGTTGTGCGCAGGAGGGTGGATGTGCTGGAAATGAGATATTTGAGGACAATATGTGGTGTGAGGTGGTTTGATCGAGTAAGTAATGTAAGGTTGAGAGAGATGTGTGGAAATAAAAAGAGTGTGGTTGAGAGAGCACAAGAGGGTGTTTTGAAATGGTTTGGTCACATGGAAAGAATGAGTGAGGAAAGATTGACCAACAGGATATATGTGTCAGAGGTGGATTGAACGAGGAGAAGTGAGAGACCAAATTGGAGGTGGAAAGATGGAGTGAAAAAGATTTTGTGTGATCGGGGCCTGAACATGCAGGAGGGTGAAAGGAGTGCAAGGAATTTTGTGAATTGGAACGATGTGGTATACCGGGGTCGACGTGCTGTCAATGGATTGAATCAGTGCATGTGAAGCGTCTGGGGTAAACCATGGAAAGTTCTGTGGGGCATGGATGTGGAAAGGGAGCTGTGGTTTCGGGCACTATTACATGACAGCTAGAGACTGAGTGTGAACGAATGGGGCCTTTGTTGTCTTTTCCTAGCGTTACTTCGCACACATGAGGGGGGAGGGGGATATTATTCCATGTGTGGCGAGGTGGCGATGGGAATAAATAAAGGTAGACAGTATGAATTGTGTACATGTGTATATATGTATATGTCTGTGTGTGTATATATTGAGATGTATAGGTATGTATATTTGTGTGTGTGGACGTGTATGTATATACATGTGTATGGGGGTGGGTTGGGCCATTTCTTTCGTCTGTTTTCTTGCGCTACCTCGAAAACGCGGGAGACAGGGACGAAGCAAAATAAATAGATATAAATAAATATATATATATATATATATATATATATATATATATATATATATATATATATAAACATATCATTTTCTTTCTGTGTTGAAGGCTCCAGCTACTGACAAAAGTCCACAGGAAAGCCTGGCCTTTATTGAAATATAGAGAATTATGAAAGGGAATAAGGAAAGACAAGGGAAAGCATTTATGAAATTCTGGTGTAAGTGAAGATCTTGTCTTTCGAAATGTGCAAGGTCATGATTATTGGGAAACGCATGAGGAGGTAGAGAGTTTCAAAACTTCAACACGAAGGATAAAAAGCAGTTGTCATAACAGCCTACCTTTAAGTTACCGACGGCAACACAGAAATCATGTGACGCAGCAGCTTGCCGAGTATTGCGTGGTCTAACTAGCTTTTGGGGCACAAAAGGAGGCAGCTCTTGGGAGCAAAATCCAAAGTGATACCCACAGAAGAAGTAAGTGAACCAACATTGTGGCCTAGGTAAGAGGGTCAAGTTTGGGAGTAAGCCTGGGACAGTCTATAAGTCGGACTGTTTTCGACTCAAATGTGTCAAGTAAGGATGCAGGGGTAGAACCACCCCAGACGTAAGAGCTGCACTCCATACAAGGAGGAATCATTCCTTTATATAAACGGGCAACTGTTCAGAAGAAGTGAAGTTTCGACGTCTAAACAGGAAACCCAATTTCTTAGAGGCTTACTTAGCTACTCTCGTGATGTGAGGTGTCCAAGAAAGAGTGGATGTTGCAGTAATACCAAGTATATCTATTTCCTCAACAGATGGAATTACAGAACCGTCAAAGGAGAGACGGGAGTTAAGAGATATTTTCGATAGTGAAGTAGATAGAAAGTGGGTCTTGGAGACGATGGTCTTAACTAGATTTCGTGTACCCCACTGAGATATCCTGTCCAACGCTGAGTTTATTAAGGAAGCTGTTTCAAGACGAGATAGAGATCGAGTGAGAGGAGGAGCAGAACTGAAGGATGTGAGTGAAGGGAGTGTTGAGTCATCAGCGTATAAATGCATATATATATATATATATACATATATATATATATATATATATATATATATATATATATATATATATATATATATATATATATATATATATATATATATATATATATATATATATATATATATATATATATATATATGCAAGAGTTTTGGAAAGAGGGGCAAGTATGAAGTCTGTTGGGGATGAGAGAGCTTGGGAAGTGAGTCAGTTGTTGTTCGCTGATGATACAGCGCTGGTGGCTGATTCATGTGAGAAACTGCAGAAGCTGGTGACTGAGTTTGGTAAAGTGTGTGGAAGAAGAAAGTTAAGAGTAAATGTGAATAAGAGCAAGGTTATTAGGTACAGTAGGGTTGAGGGTCAAGTCAATTGGGGAGGTGAGTTTGAATGGAGAAAAACTGGAGGAAGTGAAGTGTTTTATATATCTGGGAGTGGATCTGGCAGCGGATGGAACCATGGAAGCGGAAGCGGATCATAGGTGGGGGAGGGGGCGAAAATTCTGGGGGCCTTGAAGAATGTGTGGAAGTCGAGAACATTATCTCGGAAAGCAAAAATGGGTATGTTTGAAGGAATAGTGGTTCCAACAATGTTGTATGGTTGCAAGGCGTGGGCTATGGATGAAGTTGTGCGCAGGAGGATGGATGTGCTGGAAATGAGATGTTTGAGGACAATGTGTGGTGTGAGGTGGTTTGATCGAGTGAGTAACGTAAGGGTAAGAGAGATGTGTGTAAATAAAAAGAGCGTGGTTGAGAGAGCAGAAGAGGGTGTTTTGAAGTGGTTTGGGCACATGGAGAGGATGAGTGAGGAAAGATTGACCAAGAGGATATATGTGTCGGAGGTGGAGGGAACAAGGAGAAGAGGGAGACCAAATTGGAGGTGGAAAGATGGAGTGAAAAAGATTTTGTGTGATCGGGGCCTGAACATGCAGGAGGGTGAAAGGAGGGCAAGGAATAGAGTGAATTGGAGCGAGGTGGTATACCGGGGTTGACGTGCTGTCAGTGGATTGAATCAAGGCATGTGAAGCGTCTGGGGTAAGCCATGGAAAGCTGTGTAGGTATGTATATTTGCGTGTGTGGACGTATGTATATACATGTGTATGGGGGGGGGTTGGGCCATTTCTTTCGTCTGTTTCCTTGCGCTACCTCGCAAACGCGGGAGACAGCGACAAAGTATAATAAAAAAAATAATATATATGTATATATATATATATATATATATATATGTATATATATATATATATATATATATATATATATATATATATATATATATATATATATATATTTATGTATATATACATATATATATATATATATATATATATATATATATATATATATATATATATATATATATATATATATATATATATATATATATATATATATATATATATGTATATGTATATATATATATATATATTTTATTTCTTTTTGCTGCAGTCTCCCGCGTTTGCGAGGTAGCGCAAGGAAACAGACGAAAGAAATGGCCCAACCCACCCCCATACACAATGTATATACATACACGTCCACACACGCAAATATACATACCTATACATCTCAATGTACACATATATATACACACAGAGACACATACATATATACCCATGCACACAATTCACACTGTCTGCCTTTATTCATTCCCATCGCCACCTCCCAACACATGGATATACCAACCCCCTCCCCCCTCATGTGTGCGAGATAGCACTAGGAAAAGACAACAAAGGCCCCATTTGTTCACACTCAGTCTCTAGCTGTCATGCAATAATGCCCGAAACCACAGTTTCCTTTCCACATCCAGGCCCCAAACAACTTTCCATGGTTTACCCCAGACGCTTCACATGCCCTGATTCAATCCACTGACAGCACGTCAACCCCGGTATACCACATCGATCCAATTCACTCTATTCCTTGCCCGCCTTTCACCCTCCTGCATGTTCAGGCACCGATCACACAAAATCTTTTTCACTCCATCTTTCCACCTCTAATTTGATCTCCCACTTCTCGTTCCCTCCACCTCCGACACATATATCCTCTTGGTCAATCTTTCCTCACTCATTCTTTCCATGTGACCAAACCATTTCAAAACACCCTCTTCTGCTCTCTCAACCACGCTCTTTTTATTTCCACACATCTCTCTTACCCTTACATTACTTACTCGATCAAACCACCTCACACCACACATTGTCCTCAAACATCTCATTTCCAGCACATCCACCCTCCTACGCACAACTCTATCCATAGCCCACGCCTCGCAACCATACAACATATATATATATATATATGTATATATATATATATATATATATATATATATATATATATATATATATATATATATATATACATGTATATATATATATATATATATATATATATATATATATATATATATATATATATATATATATATATATATATATATATATATATATATATATTTTTTTTTTTTTTTTCTTACTATCCGCCATTTCCCGCGACAGCGAGGTAGCGTTAAGAACAGAGGACTGGGCCTTTGAGGAAATATCCTCACCTGGCCCTCTTCTCTGTTCCTTCTTTTGGAAAATTAAAAAAAAGAGAAAAAAAACGAGAGGGGAGGATTTCCAGCCCCCCGCTCCCTTCCCTTTTAGTCGCCTTCTACGACACGCAGGGAATACGTGGGAAGTATTCTTTCTCCCCTATATATGTACATATATATGTCATCTTTAAGTTGTGTTTCGCAAGGAGCAAGTCAGTTCTACCTTGGCCCACCAGTGATGCGACTACGTTTGTGAATCAAGAAACATTGCAACACAAACCTCGCCAGGTGGTAGAGTGTCCCGCAGTGTATCGAGACAGACTTCCCCAGAACTTTTTTAAAGGGGAAGTAAATGTTATAGTTGTGTTACTGAAGTGATAGTTTTCATACATGGTGCTTTGACAAGAAAATAGTGAAATTGGAAAAAATGTAGCTTAGACATTGAAGCTTATTGATACAGTGGTTAAATTGATGAGAACTACTATTGACGTTTGTGTAAATAAATTTTACATTTCCTTTTTACATAGCCAGAGGTTGAACCAGTATGTGACATTCATTTTTCATTTCATTTCAAGCTAGAAGTTTCAGTTTTCTAAATTGTTTCTTACATTTTTCATATGTATATATGTATGTGTGTGTGTGTGTGTATATGTGCGTATGTGTGTGTATGTGTGTGTATGTGTATATATATATATATATATATATATATTATCCCTGGGGATAGGGGTGAAAGAATACTTCCCAAGCATTCCTCGCGTGTCGTAGAAAGCGACTAGAGGGGACGGGAGCGGGGGGCCAGAAATCCTCCCTTCCTTGTACTTTTTTAACTTTCTAAAATGGGAAACAGAAGAAGGAGTCACGCGGGGAGTGCTCATCCTCCTCGAAGGCTCAGATTGGGGTGCCTTAAATGTGTGTGGATGTAACCAAGATGTGAAAAAAGGAGAGATAGGTAGTATGTTTGAGGAAAGGAACCTGGATGTTTTGGCTCTGAGTGAAACGAAGCTCAAGGGTAAAGGGGAAGAGTGGTTTGGGAAGGTCTTGGGAGTAAAGTCAGGGGTTAGTGAGAAGACAAGAGCAAGGGAAGTAGTAGCAATACTCCTGAAACAGGAGTTGTGGGAGTATGTGATAGAATGTAAGAAAGTAAATTCTCGATTAATATGGGTAAAACTGAAAGTTGATGGAGAGAGATGGGTGATTATTGGTGCATATGCACTTGGGCATGAGAAGAAAGATCATGAGAGGCAAGTGTTTTGGGAGCAGCTGAATGAGTGTGTTAGTGGTTTTGATGCACGAGACCGGGTTATAGTGATGGGTGATTTGAATGCAAAGGTGAGTAATGTGGCAGTTGAGGGAATAATTGGTATACATGGGGTGTTCAGTGTTGTAAATGGAAATGGTGAAGAGCTTGTAGATTTATGTGCTGAAAAAGGACTGATGATTGGGAATACCTGGTTTAAGAGGCGAGATATACATAAGTATATTTATGTAAGTAGGAGAGATGGCCAGAGAGCGTTATTGGATTACGTGTTAATTGACAGGCGTGCGAAAGAGAGACTTTTGGATGTCAATGTGCTAAGAGGTGCAACTGGAGGGATGTCTGATCATTATCTTGTGGAGGCTAAGGTGAAGATTTGTATGGGTTTTCAGAAAAGAAGAGTGAATGTTGGGGTGAAGAGGGTGGTGAGAGTAAGTGAGCTTGGGAAGGAGGCTTGTGTGAGGAAGTACCAGGAGAGACTGAGTACTGAATGGAAAAAGGTGAGAACAATGGAAGTAAGGGGAGTGGGGGAGGAATGGGATGTATTTAGGGAATCAGTGATGGATTGCGCAAAAGATGCTTGTGGCATGAGAAGAGTGGGAGATGGGTTGATTAGAAAGGGTAGTGAGTGGTGGGATGAAGAAGTAAGAGTATTAGTGAAAGAGAAGAGAGAGGCATTTGGACGATTTTTGCAGGGAAAAAATGCAATTGAGTGGGAGATGTATAAAAGAAAGAGACAGGAGGTCAAGAGAAAGGTGCAGGAGGTTAAAAAAAGGGCAAATGAGAGTTGGTGTAAGAGAGTATCATTAATTTTAGGAAGAATAAAAAGATGTTCTGGAAGGAGGTAAATAAAGTGCGTAAGACAAGGGAGCAAATGGGAACTTCAGTGAAGGGCGCAAATGGGGAGGTGATAACAAGTAGTGGTGATGTGAGAAGGAGATGGAGTGAGTATTTTGAAGGTTTGTTGAATGTGTTTGATGATAGAGTGGCAGATATAGGGTGTTTTGGTCGAGGTGGTGTGCAAAGTGAGAGGGTTACGGAAAATGATTTGGTAAACAGAGAAGAGGTAGTAAAAGCTTTGCGGAAGATGAAAGCCGGCAAGGCAGCAGGTTTGGATGGTATTGCAGTGGAATTTATTAAAAAAGGGGGTGACTGTATTGTTGACTGGTTGGTAAGGTTATTTAATGTATGTATGACTCATGGTGAGGTGCCTGAGGATTGGCGGAATGCGTGCATAGTGCCATTGTACAAAGGCAAAGGGGATAAGAGTGAGTGCTCAAATTACAGAGGTATAAGTTTGTTGAGTATTCCTGGTAAATTATATGGGAGGGTATTGATTGAGAGGGTGAAGGCATGTACAGAGCATCAGATTGGGGAAGAGCAGTGTTGTTTCAGAAGTGGTAGAGGATGTGTGGATCAGGTGTTTGCTTTGAAGAATGTATGTGAGAAATACTTAGAAAAGCAAATGGATTTCTATGTATCATTTATGGATCTGGAGAAGGCATATGATAGAGTTGATAGAGATGCTCTGTGGAAGGTATTAAGAATATATGGTGTGGGAGGCAAGTTGTTAGAAGCAGTGAAAAGTTTTTATCGAGGAGGTAAGGCATGTGTACGTGTAGGAAGAGAGGAAAGTGATTGGTTCTCAGAGAATGTAGGTTTGCGGCAGGGGTGTGTGATGTCTCCATGGTTGTTTAATTTGTTTATGGATGGGGTTGTTAGGGAGGTGAATGCAAGAGTTTTGGAAAGAGGGGCAAGTATGAAGTCTGTTGGGGATGAGAGAGCTTGGGAAGTGAGTCAGTTGTTGTTCGCTGATGATACAGCGCTGGTGGCTGATTCATGTGAGAAACTGCAGAAGCTGGTGACTGAGTTTGGTAAAGTGTGTGAAAGAAGAAAGTTAAGAGTAAATGTGAATAAGAGCAAGGTTATTAGGTACAGTAGGGTTGAGGGTCAAGTCAATTGGGAGGTGAGTTTGAATGGAGAAAAACTGGAGGAAGTAAAGTGTTTTAGATCTCTGGGAGTGGATCTGGCAGCGGATGGAACCATGTTAGCGGAAGTGGATCATAGGATGGGGGAGGGGGCGAAAATTCTGGGAGCCTTGAAGAATGTGTGGAAGTCGAGAACATTATCTCGGAAAGTAAAAATGGGTATGTTTGAAGGAATAGTGGTTCCAACAATGTTGTATGGTTGCGAGGCGTGGGCTATGGATAGAGTGGTGCGCAGGAGGATGGATGTGCTGGAAATGAGATGTTTGAGGACAATGTGTGGTGTGAGGTGGTTTGATCGAGTAAGTAACGTAAGGGTAAGAGAGATGTGTGGAAATAAAAAGAGCATGGTTGAGAGAGCAGAAGAGGGTGTTTTGAAATGTTTTGGGCACATGGAGAGAATGAGTGAGGAAAGATTGACCAAGAGGATATATGTGTCGGAGGTGGAGGGAACGAGGAGAAGAGGGAGACCAAATTGGAGGTGGAAAGATGGAGTGAAAAAGATTTTTTGTGATCGGGGTCTGAACATGCAGGAGGGTGAAAGGAGGGCAAGGAATAGAGTGAATTGGAGCGATGTGGTATACCGGGGTTGACATGCTGTCAGTGGATTGAATCAAGGCATTTGAAGCGCTGGGTAAACCATTCAAAGCTGTGTAGGTGTGTATATTTGCGTGTGTGGACGTATGTATATACATGTGTATGGGGGTGGGTTGGGCCAAAAAAAAAATATATATATATATATATATATATATATATATATATATATATATATATATATATATATATATATATATATATATATATATATATATATATATATATATGTACATATATATATATATATATATATATATATATATATATATATATATATATATATATATATATATATATATATATATATATATATATATATATATATATATATATATATATATATATATATATATATATATATATATATATATATATATCATACAAACCTCCAACAACCAGGATCGAAACTGGGACCCTTGCGTGGCAGGCGTGAGGGCTACAGCTAGGCTATGACCAGTGGAGACCTTGTTACTCACCAACGTGAGACGAAGGATTATTCGATCACATAGTATTCGAACAGTCATTTCCCTATTAGAGACGATCATAGCCTAGCGGTAGTGCTCCCACCTGTCATGCAGGGGTCCCGGGTTCGATCCTGGCTGTTGGAAGTTTGTATGATATATTGAAGATTGCGTTCATATGCAATATATATATATATATATATATATATATATATATATATAGATATTATTCTGCGTTGTCGCTGTCTTCCGCGTTAGCGAGGTAGCGCAAGGAAACAGACGAAAGAATGGCCCAACCCACCCACATACACACGTATATACATATACGTCCACACACGCAAATATACATACCTATACATCTCAAAGTATACATATCTATACACACACAGATATATACATATATACACATGTACATAATTTACACTGTCTGCCTTTATTCATTCTCATCGCTACCCCGCCACACAGGAAATAACAAACCCTCCCCCCTCATGTGCGCGAGGTAACGCTAGGAAAAGACAACAAAGGCCACTTTCGTTCACACTCAGTCTCTAGCTGTCATGTAATAATGCACCAAAACCACGGCTCGCTTTCCACATCCAGGCCCCCACAGAACTTTCCATGGTTTACCCCAGACGCTTCACATACCCTGGTTCAATCCATTGACAGCACGTCGACCCCGGTATATCATATCGTTCCAATTCACTCTATTCCTTCCACGCCTTTCACCCTCCTGCATGTTCAGGCCCCGATCACTCAAAATCTTTTTCTCTTCATCTTTCCACCTCCAATTTGGTCTCCCACTTCTCTTTCCCTCCACCTCTGACACATATCCTCTTGGTCAGTCTTTCTTCACTCATTCTCTCCATGTGACCAAACCATTTCAAAACACCCTCTTCTGCTCTCTAAACCACACTCTTTTTATTACCACACATTTCTCTTATCCTATAATTACTCACTCAATCAAACCACCTCACACCACATATTGTCCTCAAACATCTCATTTCCAGCACATCCACCCTCCTCCGCACAACTATATCCATAGCCCACGCCTCGCAACCATATAACATTGTTGAAACCACTATTCCTTCAAAAATACCCATTTTTGCTTTCCGAGAAAATGTTCTTGACTTTCACACATTCTTCAACGGCTCCCAGAACTTTCGCCCCCTCCCCCACCCTATGATTCACTTCCGCATCCATGGTTCCATCCGCAGCCAATGCACTCCCAGATGTCTAAAACACTTCACTTCCTCCAGTTTTTCTCCATTCAAACTTACCTCCCAATTGACATGTCCCTCACCCTACTGTCCCTAATGACCTTGCTCTTACTCACATTCACTCTCAGCTTTCTTCTTTCACACACTTTGCCAGACTGAGTCACCAGGTTCTGCAGTTTCTCTCTCGAATCAGCCACCAGCGCTGTATCATCAGCGAACAACAACTGACTCACTTCCCAAGCTCTCCCATCCACAGCTGACTGCATACTTGCCCCCCATTCCAAAACTCTTACATTCACCTCCCTAACAACCCCATCCATAAACAAATTAAACAAGCATGGAGACATCACACACCCATGCCGCAAACCTACATTCACTGAGAACCAATCACTTTCCTCTCTTCCTACACGTGCACATGCCGTACGTCCTCGATAAAAACTTTTCACTGCTTCTAACAACTTGCCTCCCACACCATGTATTCTTAATACCTTCCAAAGAGCATCTCTATCAACTCTACCATATGCCTTCTCTAGATCCATAAATGCTACATACAGATCCATTTGCATTTCTAAGTATTTCTCACATGCATTCTTCAAAGCAAACACCTGATCCACACATCCTCTACCACTTCTGAAACCACACTGCTCTTCCCCAAGTCTGATGCTCTGTACATGCCTTCACCCTCTCAATCAATACCCTCCCATATAATTTACCAGGAATACTCAACAAACTTATACCTCTGTAAAGTGAGCACTCACTTTTATCCTCTTTGCCTTTTTACAATCGCACTATGCAAACATTCCGCCAGTCCTCAGGCATCTCACCATGAGTCATACATACATTAAATAACCTTACCAACCAGTCAACAATACAGTCACCCCCTTTTCTGATAAATTCCACTGCAATACCATCCAAACCCGCAGCTTTGCCAGCTTTCATCTTCCGCAAAGCTTTTACTACCTCTTCTCTGTTTACGAAATCATTTTCCCTAACCCTCTCACTTTGCATGCCACCTCGACTGGAACACCCTATATTTGCCACTCTGTCATCAAACACATTCAACAAACCTTCAAAATACTCACTCCAACTTCTCACATCACCACTACTTGTTATCACCTCCCCATTAGCCCCCTTTACTGAAGCTCCAATTTGTTCCCTTCTTTTAAGCACTTTCTTTACCTCCTTCCAAAGCATCTTTTATTCTCCCTTAATTTTAATGATACACTCTTACCCCAACTCTCGTTTGCCCTCTTTTTCACCTCTTGCACCTTTCTCTTGACCTCCTGCCTCTTTCTTTTATACATCTCTCACTCATTTGCATTATTTCCCTGGAAAAATCATCCGAATGCCTCTTCTTTTCACTAATAATCTTACTTCTTCACCCCACCACTCACTACCTTTTCTAATCTGCGCACCTCCCACGCTTCTCATGCCACAAGCCATCACTGCTTCCCTAAATACATCCCATTCCTCTCCTACTCCCCTTACGTCCTTTGTTCTCACCTTTGTCCATTTTGTACCCTTTCTCTCCTGGTACTTCCTCACCCAAGCTCACTTACTCTCAACACTCTTTTCACCCCAACATTATCTCTTCTTTTCTGAAAACCTCTACAAATCTTCACCTTCGCCTCCACAAGATAAAGATCAGACATCCGTCATACGATATATATATATATATATATATATATATATATATATATATATATATATATATATATATATATATATATATATATATATATATATATATATATATATATATATATATATATATATACATATATATATATATATATATATATATATATATATATATATATATATATATATATATATATATATATATATATATATATATATATATATATGTATATATATATATATATATATATATATATTTTTTTTTTTTTTTTTTTTTTTTTTTTTTTTTTATACTTTGTCGCTGTCTCCCGCGTTTGCGAGGTAGCGCAAGGAAACAGACGAAAGAAATGGCCCAACCCCCCCCCCCCCCCCCCCCCCCCCCCCCATACACATGTACATACACACGTCCAGACACGCAAATATACATACCTACACAGCTTTCCATGGTTTACCCCCAGACGCTTCACATGCCTTGCTTCAATCCACTGACAGCACGTCAACCCCTGTATACCACATGACTCCAATTCACTCTATTTCTTGCCCTCCTTTCACCCTCCTGCATGTTCAGGCCCCGATCACACAAAATCTTTTTCACTCCATCTTTCCACCTCCAATTTGGTCTCCCTCTTCTCCTCGTTCCCTCCACCTCCGACACATATATCCTCTTGGTCAATCTCTCCTCACTCATTCTCTCCATGTGCCCAAACCATTTCAAAACACCCTCTTCTGCTCTCTCGACCACGCTCTTTTTATTTCCACACATCTCTCTTACCCTTACGTTACTTACTCGATCAAACCACCTCACACCACACATTGTCCTCAAACATCTCATTTCCAGCACATCCATCCTCCTGCGCACATCTCTATCCATAGCCCACGCCTCGCAACCATACAGCATTGTTGGAACCACTATTCCCTCAAACATACCCATTTTTGATTTCCGAGATAATGTTCTCGACTTCCACACATTTTTCAAGGCTCCCAAAATTTTCGCCCCCTCCCCCACCCTATGATCCACTTCCGCTTCCATGGTTCCATCCGCTGACAGATCCACTCCCAGATATCTAAAACACTTCACTTCCTCCAGTTTTTCTCCATTCAAACTCACCTCCCAATTGACTTGACCCTCACCCCTACTGTACCTAATAACCTTGCTCTTATTCACATTTACTCTCAACTTTCTTCTTCCACACACTTTACCAAACTCAGTCACCAGCTTCTGCAGTTTCTCACATGAATCAGCCACCAGCGCTGTATCATCAGCGAACAACAATTGACTCACTTCCCAAGCTCTCTCATCCCCAACAGACTTCATACTTGCCCCTCTTTCCAGGACTCTTGCATTTACCTCCTTTACAACCCCATCCATAAACAAATTAAACAACCATGGAGACATCACACACCCCTGCCGCAAACCTACATTCACTGAGAACCAATCACTTTCCTCTCTTCCTACACGTACACATGCCTTACATCCTCGATAAAAACTTTTCACTGCTTCTAACAACTTGCCTCCCACACCATATATTCTTAATACCTTCCACAGAGCATCTCTATCAACTCTATCATATGCCTTCTCCAGATCCATAAATGCTACATACAAATCCATTTGCTTTTCTAAGTATTTCTCACATACATTCTTCAAAGCAAACACCTGATCCACACATCCTCTACCACTTCTGAAACCGCACTGCTCTTCCCCAATCTGATGCTCTGTACATGCCTTCACCCTCTCAATCAATACCCTCCCATATAATTTACCAGGAATACTCAACAAACTTATACCTCTGTAATTTGAGCACTCACTCTTATCCCCTTTGCCTTTGTACAATGGCACTATGCACGCATTCCGCCAATCCTCAGGCACCTCACCATGAGTCATACATACATTAAATAACCTTACCAACCAGTCAACAATACAGTCACCCCCTTTCTTAATAAATTCCACTGCAATACCATCCAAACCTGCTGCCTTGCCGGCTTTCATCTTCCGCAAAGCTTTTACTACCTCTTCTCTGTTTATCAAATCATTTTCCCTAACCCTCTCACTTTGCACACCACCTCGACCAAAACACCCTATATCTGCCACTCTGTCATCAGACACATTCAACAAACCTTCAAAATACTCATTCCATCTCCTTCTCACATCACCGCTACTTGTTATCACCTCCCCATTTACGCCCTTCACTGAAGTTCCCATTTGCTCCCTTGTCTTACGCACCCTATTTACCTCCTTCCAGAACATCTTTTTATTCTCCCTAAAATTTACTGATAGTCTCTCACCCCAACTCTCATTTGCCCTTTTTTTTCACCTCTTGCACCTTTCTCTTGACCTCCTGTCTCTTTCTTTTATACTTCTCCCACTCAATTGCATTTTTTCCCTGCAAAAATCGTCCAAATGCCTCTCTCTTCTCTTTCACTAATACTCTTACTTCTTCATCCCACCACTCACTACCCTTTCTAAACAGCCCACCTCCCACTCTTCTCATGCCACAAGCATCTTTTGCGCAATCCATCACTGATTCCCTAAATACATCCCATTCCTCCCCGACTCCCCTTACTTCCATTGTTCTCACCTTTTTCCATTCTGTACACAGTCTCTCCTGGTACTTCCCCACACAGGTCTCCTTCCCAAGCTCACTTACTCTCACCTTGGAAAATTAAAAAAAAAAAAAAAAAAAAAAAAAAAAAACAATATTGTATGGTTGGAAGGCATGGGCTATTGATAGTGTTCTACGGAGAAGGGTGTGCGCGTTGGCAATGAAATGTTTGTGGACAATATACGGTTTGTGGTGGTTTGATCGAGTAAATAATGAAAGAGTATGAGAGATGTGAGGCAATAAAAAGTGTGGTTGAGAAAGCAGAAGAGTGTGTGTTGAAATGATTTGGATATATGGACAAAATGAATGAGGAAAGGTTGACAATAGTATTACGATATATGTGTCAGAGGTGGAGGGAAGAAGGAGAAGCGGGAGATCAAATTAGAGGTAGAAGGAAGGAGTGAAAAACATTTCGAGCGATCGGGGCCTTAACATACAGCAGGGTGAGAGGCGTGCAAGGAATAGATCGGAATGGAACGATGTGGTATACCGGGGCCGACGTGCTGTCAATGGACTGAACCAGGGTATGTGAAACGTCTGGGGTAAACCATTCTCTATATATGGCGAAACCATTGCAGCACAGTCTATCTACTCTTATCATCACATCTCTTTTTGCCCTATCATTTCTTACTGGATCAACGCTCCTCACAGAACTTAATGGTCGCAAAACTTTAATTTCCAACACATCCACCCTCCTTCACACATTCTTCTCGGATATGTCTCATGCCTCGCATCCATACAACATTGGTGGAACTACTGTACCCACAAACATACCCATTTTCGCCCTCGTAGATAACAACCTCTCTATCCACAACTTCGTCAATGGTGCCAGAACCTTCGCCCTCTCACCCATCCTATAACAAACTTCCGCTTCCATGGATTAATTCGCTGCCATGTACACTTCCAGGTATCTAAAACATTTGTCTTCCATTCAACTCACGCCCAACTAACCTGTAATAAAGGGTATTAGGTTTAGGAAGAAAGAGTGCTCTTTCTTCCTACACCTAATACCTTTTATTCATGTTAAGTCTCAACATTCTCCTTTCACACACTCTTCCAAATTCAAATACCAACTTCTCACTCGAATCTGCCACCAGTACCGTTTCATAGGCAAACAACTGACTCACTTCCTAGGTCATATAATCCCCTACAAACAGCCTACTCGCACCTTTCTCTAAGGCCCATTGCATTTACCAGTGACATCACACACCCTTGCCGCAGACCAACACGCGCAAAAGTTCGGATACATCATATGATACGATAGTACAAAAGGTAATACTCCGCTTCCTGGGAATTATCGTGCAGTGAGCTTAACGCTTGTTGTTGGTAGATTTATGAAAACCGTCATCCTGGATAAGACTGTGAGGCATATAGAGGACCATCACTTGATACGTGATTCTCGGAGTGGTTTTCGTCGAATTCCTTCAAGTCTTGCAAAAGATAATCTTATTTATCTTCAAGCTATAATCAGCGCGTGTGATGAAAGTAAAGTAGTTGATATTATCTATTTGGGTTTTCAAAAAGAATTTCATAAAGTTCCACATTAAAGGTTACCGACGAAAGTTGTCACATGGTATAAATAGGGTTGTACTTCGGCTTGGAGACTGGTTGACTGGCCGTAAACAGAGAGGAGCGATTAATGATCAACCTCTAAAATGGTTAGACGTAACAAATGGTGTGCCACAGCCATCAGTTTTGGCGCTGGTTCTCTTTCTTATACATATAAATGATAGTGAAAATGGGTTGCACTGTAAGTTATCGAAATTCGCTGACGATACTAAGCTGTGAAATAGATAGACAGCAGATACTTCTACAGCTTCAAGAGGAAGTAGAAAAACTAATGGACTAGGCTCAAAGGTGGCAAAAATAAAAATCTAATATCGATAAATGCAAAGTTTTAAGTGCAAAGTCTCTCATCTCGGTAGTAAAGACGTAAAGGCAAGCCCTAGTATGAATTCTCATGAATTACAAAAGGTAAATGAGAAGAAATTGGGTATATTAATCACTGGTGACCCTAAATAATGCACAGAAGCAGTTAAATGGGTAAACAATTTTCTTGGATTTATTGGCAAGACTATCGAATTCAGGTCCAGAAAAATTTTCCTCGCTCTTTGCGCGTCACTGGTGCGTTCCCAGCTCGAATAGTGTTCATTTCTAGTAACCATGCTTAAGAAAATAAAACATTCAAGGAAAGGAGATTACAGAGGCGAACTGCCAATATGTGATTCCCAGACTAAAATGAAAACCCTACTAGAGCTGACCAAACGACAGATCTATTCAAAAAAGGTAAGGTTGAGAGGTAATCTGATATAGGTATTGAACATTATCAGAGATCAATAATCGTGATCTAACGAGCTACTTAAGGATAGCTTCGTCTGTTTTCACCTTTCTTTAGTGATAGAATCAAACTTATTGGCAAACGTCTTACCTCATATAAGGCGAAGTACTTATTCTTCAACAGGATTGTTGATATATTGAATTGGTTGCTAATTAGAGCGGTCGAAAATCATACCATTGATGCTATTAAGAATTTGTTTGATAGATAATCTGTTTCTTTTCGCCTCCTTAGTTAAATGAAAAGTTTACAGAAGTTTTCGTTTTTGATATATCTATGTCTTTTTCTCTTATCACACTGATCTATACACTTCGGCTCTAATCCTCTGTCACAAACAGACTCATAAGAATCCAATTTTCTGTTGTTTTTTGAATTCCTTTGTATTTCTTTGTATTCCATTTGTCCTCATGGTTCAACATGTAAGCACCATTATTATGGTACTGACTGCGGTCGATAATAGTTTGTTTAGTCTTAGGATAATACGTTTTAGAGTTCTTTAGGACGTTGGTTTGTTGGTGCACCTGTGCTCTCTGTGAAAAGGGGATAAAGGAGCTGACAAATGGAAAGCAGCAACATTTGCACTTTCACCAAGGTGTCACTCTTGCACCTGTTATCTATGCAGTTCACAAAAGTACCATGCTAGACGGCGGAAACATCTGTGTCAAAAAACATTCCACCTATTAGATTATAATCAGGCACCGAGAGTGCCTTGAACTTCCATGGAAAGAAGGATAAGCGATCTGCCTAATAGTTAAACGTCTTTGGTCAAGAGGCCTTTCACTGCTCTCTCCTGCTCACTATGCACAAGGTGGAAGAGAAGGAACAGGAAGGAGGACGCTGAATCTCAGACAAGGTGGGAGTCGCTGAATCAGGAGAAACTTGGAATGGCATACAAATGAACAGCTTTGAGGCACTTTCTAAGGAGTGAGTCGATTTAAACGGATTTTTTGCATGAAAAGTGACTGAGGCTGGAAAGGCCGTTAGGGAAGGAGCCGTTTCTGTGGCTAAAACTGAATTACTTACAACGAAAGGGTGAAACCAGGAAGATTTTCCAGGCAGGAATGGAAACTCCATAAAACGAATCACAAGGTCAAGGTCAGGGATTACTCAAAAGATTCCTATTAGATGACAATCACTGGAAAATGTCAGGAGAGTAATTTTGTAGCACCAGAAACCACGTCACATGAAGCAAGATGGTAAGACCTGGAGAGAACATGACGGGTCTGTCTCTCGTAATGATACAGCCTTAATAATAGACTTGTAGTGAGTCTGAGTCAAAAACAAACATAAACAGGGAAGAGCTAAGCATGAAACATACACTTAAATACCAAATAGTATGAATGAGAGATCCTTTACAAGGATCATCACACCATTTTAACAGGAAAGGTTAAATGATTCAAGAAAGAGAATGTATTGGCCATGGAAATGATAGACATGAAGGAAGATGAAAGAAGTCTAAGTGCTTCATGGAGAGCAGATCTTCCTCCAACACTCCGAGAACAGAAAAGATGGTTGAGAGAGGCTTGAGGAAGAGGAAACTCTTTAATTTTGTAGTAGGCAACAGACGTATGATATGATCTCTCCTGTCGCAGGCATTTTGGAGTAAGGACAGTCAGGATGTAAATGACAGCATTGTCGACAACAGTGTCAGTGTATGAGAAGGTTGTGACGGCGGGATACAGCGTGAGATAAAAACTAGAGGGACCCCATGGGTAGTGGCCACAGTTAAGAGGTAAAGGGAAGTCTGAATCAGCAAATGGGTCGCAGCTGTTGATGAGGACGTTATTGCTATTGTGAGGGACCGGCAACATGAGAAGAATATTAGTGTTTCATTAAGAAAGAGGTGGAAGACTTTAGCGACTGATCTGGAAAAGTTTAAAAGACACTCTGTCGTATGAAATAGGTAGGGAGGAAAACAGAATTGCTTAAAGGAATAAACTTACGACGGAGTACGAGTACCATTAGGATAAGATTTGAAAGACTTATCAGGTGGGTCATAGTCGATGGAATGGATGAGAGGGCAGTGAAAAACACTATATCACAAAGGAAACCAGTAAACATAAGTTTATTGTGACGCCAAAGTGATAACATTCTCAGTAAGCAATCTTACTCTTGTTTATTGATGTATCGAAAGATGAGAGACATGACTAGTCTTTAGAAAGGTAACTTCCCATAGAGATTTTCTGTAAATCATACCAAGACTTAACCTATTGAGAAACCAGTTTGATAAAGAAAGTGACATCCTCATTTTCATGTTTGATGTGTGAATGAATTCTGTCTAAGAATGGGATGGCCCCATACAAATTACCCTTTGAACAAAAAATGCGTGAAGAATCTTAGTGGCTGAAGTATGGGTGTCATTTGCCTTATTTCTAAGGATGAGAGAACTAGTAGATGATTAGCTGGATTAAAGTGAGATGGATCCATTCAAACACCGGCTAGAAGCAGAATCTAGGAAAGGTAGAATATTTTCACCTTAATGTGTCAGCGTATAAGCAGTCAGTGTTTCAGGAAACATGGATGAAGTAGATGACGAAACGCATGTTACAGTAATTAGATGTAAGGTAAAAGTTCATTGGAACTTGAACTGACGTTCAAGCACTTACTAACACGTCTGGCAATGACATGAGACTTATTCAGTATATCTAAGGAACGCTTATGAAGGTGTGTCTTGCGTCATACGGTCAATTTGGAACCGGACGCCACAGCAAAGGGAGCCCATGGCGGTAAAGTAAAGGATCAACATGGATGGTGGTGGGTAACGCAAAGAGATGAGGCCCATTGAAGGCGGAGATGTTGGAGCGTAGGACAGAATCCGATCATAATTTTGCCTTGTGGGCGGACGAAAGGTAGGGCATTCGTGTAATAGACACCAGTGACCTTGAAATAGCGTCGGGTTACGTGGGACTTATACATAATGAATGTATATGTGGACATAGACGAATCATTAACACCTAAAGAAGACGTTTTCGGTTACTGGGTTTAGCATGCGGTCGACAGCCTTAATGTCCCTGGCAGTTAAGAGACATAAATCTCAACCAGACGACTCATTCTCTGAAATCGTGAGGGTGGAAAGCATTTCATCATGACCAGCGAAAGGTTAACCAAATAGAAACAGCATCTGATGATGTAGAGCATTAGTGTGGCGTTGTAGAGTAAAGATCAGAGGACAGAGTGGTTGATTTTAGGGCACCAAGATGATCATAACAATAGTGAGAATGATGGATGAGTATGACAAGAAAAAAAAAATAAAGTAATAGAGGAAGAGTTTCAGCAGAACTTCTCCTCTACTGGATGAAAATGGCATTGAAAGGGATGGCCGGCTAATAAGATCATGAGACAGAATGTGTTAAAACACAGAAGCTACGTATAAGACACTGGTGAGGCACTGAAATATAAAGCTGACTGCTTTCTCATATTAAGTTGATTCGATTCACAGGAAGCCAAAGTGACTGAGAAACTGCAAAGAATTTATTCCCCTAGATCACGGTGTTGTCAAATTAGATAGAAGAAAAAGGCGTTTCGGTTCTAGGGTCTCATAGTCTGCTCTCCTGTGCTTTACTCTAAAGTGTGCACCGCCACCTAGGCATCCTGAGGTTCTGTATATATCTGCCGGAGTCGCACAACAACTGCTTGCTTTTCTCACATGCACGTTATCTTACACCGTCAGGTCGCCTACTAATTCCAACTGACCAGAGGACGTGAGGTTCTCTTTTACAGCATAGGTAGCAGAGGTAAGCTTTACTGAAATGATGTCGTTGATCTCACTGTGCCTGGAGCACCGACCAAGGAAACTCTTACAACTCAGTGCATGTCAGCCATTCTGATCAACCAGCTCTGTCATTCCAACTAGATGGGTACGGCAAAGCGAAGTCTGTAGAGCATGGATATCAGGTCAAATGCTAAGGGAAGAATTTTGAACGGCAAGTAACTAGTAGATCCGTCAAGTACGGGACCCTCACAGCTTGTAGGTTGGCTTTCCTTATGCGAACACTACTATGGTTCTACGTGGATGATGTTTGGTCCAGTATGGTTCAAGCCGTGTTTATTCTAACCGCCTTGCGCGTTACGCGAAGTGGGTCTGAATAGTTTCTCTGGAGAGCTATCTCACACTCTAGCTGCACAGATGAATTTGCGATCGTATCACATGCAGAGTTCCTCAGGGTTTCCAGTAGCATTTCAAACACCATTCCACTCGAGGCTGTAGGTGAAGCTGGTGTGGCAATCTGAGAGGCAGAGTGGATACCAATACCTCCTACTCTAACAGGGAAGATTGTGTTTATTGAGATTCATCTAACGGGAGGCTCAAGGTCTTCTCAAATGTGGACTCTAGTGTCTATCACATTCCTTGAGTCTGTCACTTTTGATATCTAGTAAGGAGAAAAAGAACATCTAGAGCATCTATGGTGTTGATGCTGTCTTTAGTTATTTGTGAGTCTTTTATCTAAAATGATATCGGTGGTCTTGGAAATCAATGGGCGTCCTCACAACTGAAACGGTTCAGGGAAAGATCCTGCAGTTTTCTTGGATAGATCAGGAAAAAGGAACTTTGCAATGCCTACCGAGGTGTCATGATCCAAGTACGAAATATTCAACTCATAAGACAGGTTCTATATACTTGTTTGTGAGACTCGGTTAAATAGAGGTGAGGTAAGGGAGTCATCTTTGCTGACTCGATCTCAAGCTCAGCAAAAATCAGAGTAGATGGAGCACTGTAGCACATGAAGGAGGGACAGAAGACCTGATGAACTTCTCTAATGAGAGATTATATTTTGACGTTCTTGCAGTCTAGTTTGATCATGGTTTTATCATGATCGAAGTTACGAATATACATTTGTGCAACATGACCTACTCACTCACAGTCCATTGTAATAGTAAAATGAAGGTGCTCTGTACTGAGTAAGGTGGCTGCCTCGCTGTTGACGCTTTTGACAGCCACCTTGTTTGCGAAAGGTCGAAAGGTGTTGTCGACAGCAATGGGCTTGACAAAATCATCTTACTTTTTTTAAAACATATAAGGAAAGTGGCCTAGGAGGTGATAGAATCGTATCGGAGAGACCTTCGTTGACAAATGTCAATAGTTCGGGCAAAAAGTTCTGGAGACCAAGCACGGAGGGAGATTAATCATTTCGTACAGTACTACAGTGGGATTGCTACGAATGTGAGCCCTCCTGCTGACCCAAATGGGAACGATAAGTGTGCCCTATGAACCTCTGAATTGTTGAGAGCTAAAGAGTGGTGGAAAGGAGTATATTTAAAGACGCCGTTACTCTCGCTAAGTGCTTATGGTGGATGTTTCTCCCAAAGAACTTGGGCTGTGGTACGTTAGCATTCATGGGTGACAGAGTATAACCCAACTGTTGCCGTTCTCTGCCTGTGCTTACGAGGATCCTAATGTTGGGAGGCTTGGGGACGATGGTATTGTAACCATGTTGACGAAAACTCTTATTCTGGCGAGGGATACGGATTACGTTGTCAGCCCTTAGGTATTCATTTAATGTCTTGATCACGAAGAAAGCTATGGACTTGCATCTTCTAGCTGAGGCACAGAAATAGTATTCTACTTTCTCCTTCACTTTATTTTTCGTATTATGCTATTTCCCCTTTAGTGAAGCAGTGCAATGAACAGACGTAAAAAGGCAGTATTCACTCGCATCCATTTTCTAGCCTAGTAGTGCATCTAAACCACAGCCTCGTATCCACAACCAGGCCCCACAGACCTTAGTGTAGTTTCCTCCTGCTGCTTCATATGCCCTGGTACCTTCCATTCATAGCACGTCGCCCCCTACATATCATAAAGTTTAGAATAGCTCTGTTCCTTGCACGACATGCCTTCTCCTCCACGTTCAGGCCCTGACACTTCAAAGCATCTTTCACTCCATCCTTCTACCTCCCTCCTTAGTTTCCCCTTTTCCCTTGTTCGTTCCACTTCTGTCGTGTATTCCATCTAAGTCATCCATCCTTACTCATCCTCTCCATATGTCCAAACCACTTCAGTACGCCCTTCTCAGCTCTACCATACATATTCTTCTTACGAGCAAAGCTCTCTCTTACCCATATATTGTCTTCAAATATATTTTTCCCACCACATTTACCTTATCCTTTACATTTTTTTCCAAGACCTATGCCTTGCGTCCATACAGCACCGAAGGGACCACAAACCATCAGAAATACTCATCTTTGCTCTTAAATACAGTAGTGACCTCTCTTTCCACACAATTGTTAATGTGCCCAAAACCTTTCCTCTTCACCTACGTTATGGCTCACTTCATTTACCAGTTCCTATCGCTGCAGTGTCTATTCTCAGGGATCTATAACACTCCACTTCCTCAAGGATTTCTCTATTCATACTCATGCTCAGCCAGCGCCTCATTATCTACAAACACTAACTGACTCACCTCCCATGCCCCACCTCACCCTGGCAGACTGCATACCTGTTCCTCTCACCAACTCCCTTGCAATCACCTCCCTTTCCATCCCAGCTATAAACAGATCATACAACCATAGTAACATCACACATCGCTGCCGTAGAACCCTTCAAACAAAACGACGCACCCTTTTCTCTAACTATTTGCACACACGCCATATTTTCTTGATAAATGCTACTCGCTGCACCTTCTAAAAAGCGTCTCTATCAGCCCTATCATATGCTTTCTCCACGGCCATAAACGCCACGTTCGGATCATTCTATTTCTCTAAATATTTCTCACACACATTCTTCAAAGGAAATACTTGATCCGTACATGCTCTGCCTCTCCTGAAATCACAATGTTCTTCCCCACCCTGATGCTTTTTGCATTACTTCATCTTCTCAGTCACAACTTTACCTTACAACTTACCAGGTATACTCAACATGCTTACACCTCTGCAATTTGAACACTCACCTTTGTCCCCCTTGCCTTTATACGATAGCACTATACAGACACTCCGCTAATCCTCGGGCACTTCACCGAGATCCATACACACATTGAAAATTCTAACCAACCAATAAACATCACAGTCACTCCTTTTATGAGAAATTCAATTGCTATGCCATTCACTCCAGCCACGTCGCCACACTTCATCTTCTACAAGGCTTTCATCACCTCCTCTGTTTTCATCAAACCATTTGCCATGAATCTCTCACTTCGCATACCTACTCGACCCAAAACCTCACATCTGCTACCCTATCATCAAGCACATTCAGCATTCCTCTGGTTTCGGTGCATTACACACGACGGCTAGAGACTGAGTGTGAACGAATGTGGCCTTTTTTGTTTGTTTTCCTGGCACTATCTCGCTGAAGCGAGGGGCAGCGATGCTGTTTCCTGTGTGGCGATGTGGCGCTGGGAATAGATTGAAGGCAAGCAAGTATGAATATGTACTTATGCACATATGTATATGTATGTGTATGTGTATGTGTATGTGTATATGAATGGATGGGTCGTTCTTCGTCTGTTTCCAGGCGCCACCTCGTTGACGAGGGAAACGGCAAAAATGGTTATGTTTGAAGGAATAGTAGTTCCAACAATGTTATATGGTTGTGAGGCATGGGCTATAGATAGGGTTCTGCGGAGGAGGGTGGATGTGTTGGAAATGAAATGTTTGAGGACAGTATGTGGTGTGAGGTGGTTTGACCGAGTAAGTAATGGAAGGGTAAGAGAGACGTGGTAATGAAAAGAGTGTGGTTGAAAGAGCAGATGAGGTATTGAAATGGTTTGGCCACATGGTCAGAATGACCGAGGAAAGCTTGACTAAGAGTATATATGTGTCAGAGGTGGAGGGAACGAGGAGAAGTGGTAGACCAAATTGCAGTTGGGAGGATGGAGTGAAAAAGATTTTGAGTGATCGGGGCCTGAACATACAGGAAGGTGAAAAGCGTGCAAGGAATAGACTGAATTGAACAATGTAGTACTGGGGTCGACGTGCTGTCATTGGATTGAACCAGGGCATGTGAAGAGTCTGGGGTAAACCATGGAAAGTTTTGTGGGCCTGGACGTGGAAAGGGAGCTGTGGTTTCGGTGCATAACACATGACAGCTAGAGACTGAGTGTGAATGAATGTGGCCTTTGTTGTCTTTTCCTAGCGCTTCCTCGTACGCGCGCGGGAGGAGAGGGGTGCCATTTCATGTTCGGCGGGGTGGCGGCGAGAATGGATGAAGGTAGTAAGTATGAATATGTACATGTGTATATGTGTATATGTCTGTGTATGTATGTGTATGTATACATTGAAATGTATATGCATGTATATGTTCCCAAGTGCACTTTCGTGTAACAATCACATCATCAGGGGACACACAAGAGAGGAATGTAACCGTCAGTTGATATACAACAAAGAGACGAAGCTAGGACGCAATTTGGTAAACATGCGATTGTATATATATAAATATAATATATATATATATATATATATATATATATATATATATATATATATATATATATATATATATATATATATATATATATATATATATATATATGATTTTCATATATTTCGGCAAACCATGATATATTCAACAGGTCCAGATGTCACCTGAAATATGTTTTCATCCACTTTGATTTCACCTTGCATAGAGCTGCATATCGCCGAATATATGCAAAGGTATATATCAATATATGCAAGAACTTATATTATCATTGATACTGAAGTCTCCAAGATATTGTCCCATGAAATATTTCCAAAAAGCTCTTCCGATACGTAAATGTTGTAATGTATTATGCTTGTTATACATTAAGTGTCAGAGACGCTTGAAATATTAGTATATCAAAAGGTATACCCTGAACCGCAGAAGTACAATACCTTTAGACACACACCCGAAAAATACACCGACAATATGCAGTAGAAAAAGTCCTGGAACACAAGCAACATTGGAACGGCAACAGGATCATCCCAGGCTCGGTACTTGGTGCATGGAAATGGTCTACTGCTGTACAGAATTCCCCAAACGATGTGCCAGCGAAAATGTCGACCACGAAATGAACTCTCGCGTGACGCTGGACTGCGAGACGAGACGTGTCTCTGAAATATAATCCTGTATCTGGAATTTATCCCGGACGAACCTTTGGGGTCCTGCTGGAGTCCCACGTGTCCTGAATTATTCGGTAGGTCGACCACATTTCCAGGCCGTGCTTCCCGGCCCTGAGGCACTAATACGATTCGCCGCTGGAACAGATCTCATTCGCTGGATGAGAGTAATACGAGGTTCTCTGTTCCGAGCCCTGGAAATGTGGAGACTGTGGTGTCCCAGGCAGTGTTGGGGATATATAATCTGCCTCTCTTTACTAATTGGCACCTGTATGCATTTAAGGGATGCAGTTTACTGTGGTAGGAAATTTCTGTCTTAGATTAGTCATATACCAATAGGTCTTTGTGTTACACTATTAGGCGTATGAAAATACACATTTGTCTTTGCAGAAATATTGAACATAGGTGTCTTTTATGAATTTTGTCTTCTAAAAGCAATAATTACGATAATTCAATAGGAATTTCAAGAGTGATTGTGAGGCATTGATACATAGAGATGTTCAGAAACTTTTTATAGTGTTACAAAGATTAGAAGTAAAACATTATGAAGTAGAAAGCTAATGATCCCACAAGTTTGGTATATGAATGTAGTCATATAAGATGTACCCTGAGGTAGTTATGCCATCTTCAGTAGTTTGTGAACAAGCCTTACTGGAAAACCAAGACGACATTTCATACATCTGGTAACAAAAATGTGGAAATGGATGATAGGTCTACATATGTGGTGTTGCCTTATTCTGCAAACTTAGCTAATGTTGCCTTCCAGTGCAATAACACTATCAGTAAGACTTTAATTAAAAGTGGGCCAATTCATCAGGAAATTGGGAGTGTTTACGAAGGCAAATATGAGGAAAGTAAGATTATATGTATTAGCCAGATCGGTATGACAGCAACTGGGAGATGAGACTGGCACAGTCACCCGCAGGCATAGGTGACCACAGCAATGCGATCGCTATGTATTGGCGAGAAAACGTTCACCCCGTAGACCTTAGCAACCCAGCCACATTGTACCCCTCATCTGATAATGTTACCCATACCATCATTGTATTAATTGCGAATACTAAAAACTTTGATTTGTCTCAGGTAACTTAAAGCATATCTTATTATCAATCAGATCATTTTGAAAGAATTATCAGGAAACGATAACAAATGAAAAGTAGTTGAACACACACCTCATTACTCGGGCCAAACTTCCGCACACAAACCCCCTTAACCACAAGGCACAATGACACAAGAAAGACCGAATTCTTGGGGTGGTGATGGGATCTAAAAACATCTTTATGAATTGTTTGCACCTGGTGAGGCGGATTGTCTCCTTGAAGAAAATGAAACATGATTAATTCTCAAATTCACTTTCGTGGAATGATCACATCGTCAGGGTAGATACAAGATGAGAGAAGACGTAGACGTAAACAAGCGTTACTGAATGGTGGTGTCTGGGTGTGTTCGGGTTGGTGTTTTCGGGTCTGGCAACATGCCTGTCATAAAATTTTCATTATGTGGACAAGAAAGGGAATTGTTTAAAAATTCTGCCTTCAATAAAACACTTCAATTTGTATAGAACTTCACAACTATTAATGTTATACTTTTTGTGTATTTGATAATAAGCATTCAATGATAATTCTCCCAGTTAAGGAGTTACGGCTAATAAATGAATTTGTATTACTCCACTCAGTGCAATGGTCAAGATTTTTAACATGATTAAACAAAACATTTGATTCTTGTCCTGTTGTTGTATTATATCTATGTTAAGTCTAACATAACAAGTCTGCCCAGCATAAAGCATATTACAATTTTTACAAGGCATTGTGTAAACACAGCCCACAGAATTTTCTGGTGAGTTTTTAAGACATTTTATAGAGTATTGTTATTGCTGAAGGCTAAATCTGCATTATAGGATCTAAGCAGCATGGGAAGTAATGTAAAACTTTCAATAAAAGGGAGAACTGAAAGAGTCTTGGTATCAAGGGAGATTTGGGTTTAACTATGAAATAATATCCCTGCCAACTTAAGGGATCATTTAAAGAAAGATCTAGAATACTTTACCGTGGATCCAATGGAACCTTTTGCAAGGTTATGAGGAGCGCTAACAGCCACGCTATGATCACCCCTTATAGGGAGATGACTATTCATTTACAAGTAATCGAATACCCTTCGTCTAACATCCATGAGTAACGGGGTTTACACCGGTCACACTTTACGCGGAGGTATATGAACACGAATATGTCGCCTATGAAAGTATACTTCCATCAAATATATATATATATTTCTTTTTTTTATATTGCTTTGTTGCTGTCTGCCGCGTTAGCGAGGTAGCGATATATATATATATATATATATATATATATATATATATATATATATATATATATATATATATATATATATATATATATATATATATATATATATATATATATATATATATATATATATATATATTTTTTTTTATGCTTTGTCGCTGTCTCCCGCGTTTGCGAGGTAGCGCAAGGAAACAGACGAAAGAAATGGCCCAACCCACCCCCATACACATGTATATACATACGTCCACACACGCAAATATACATACCTACACAGCTTTCCATGGTTTACCCCAGACGCTTCACATGCCTTGATTCAATCCACTGACAGCACGTCAACCCCGGTATACCACATCGCTCCAATTCACTCTATTCCTTGCCCTCCTTTCACCCTCCTGCATGTTCAGGCCCCGATCACACAAAATCTTTTTCACTCCATCTTTCCACCTCCAATTTGGTCTCCCTCTTCTCCTCGTTCCCTCCACCTCCGACACATATATTCTCTTGGTCAATCTTTCATCACTCATTCTCTCCATGTGACCAAACCATTTCAAAACACCCTCCTCTGCTCTCTCAACCACGCTCTTTTTATTTCCACACATCTCTCTTACCCTTACGTTACTTACTCGATCAAACCACCTCATACCACACATTGTCCTCAAACATCTCATTTCCAGCACATCCATCCTCCTGCGCACAACTCTATCCATAGCCCACGTCTCGCAACCATACAACATTGGTGGAACCACTATTCCTTCAAACATACCCATTTTTGCTTTCCGAGATAATGTTCTCCACTTCAACACATTCTTCAAGGCTCCCAGAATTTTCGCCCCCTCCCCCACCCTATGATCCACTTCCGCTTCCATGTTTCCATCCGCTGCCAGATCCACTCCCAGATATCTAAAACACTTCACTTCCTCCAGTTTTTCTCCATTCAAACTCACCTCCCAATTGACTTGACCCTCAACCCTACTGTACCTAATAACCTTGCTCTTATTCACATTCACTCTTAACTTTCTTCTTCCACACACTTTACCAAACTCAGTCACCAGCTTCTGCAGTTTCTCACATGAATCAGTCACCAGCGCTGTATCATCAGCGAACAACTACTGACTCACTTCCCAAGCTCTCTCATCCCCAACAGGCTTCATACTTGCCCCTCTTTCCAAAACTCTTGCATTCACCTCCCTAACAACCCCATCCATAAACAAATTAAACAACCATGGAGACATCACACACCCCTGCCGCAAACCTACATTCACTGAGAACCAATCACTTTCCTCTCTTCCTACACGTACACATGCCTTACATCCTATATATATTTTCTTTTTTTTCAAACTATTCGCCATTTCCCGCGACAGCGAGGTAGCGTTAAGAACAGAGGACTGGGCCTTTGAGGGAATATCCTCACATGTCCCCTTCTCTGTTCCTTCTTTTGGAAAAAAAAAAAGAGGGAAGGATAATATGTATATATATATTATCCCTGGGGATAGCGGAGAAAGAATACTTCCCACGTATTCCCTGCGTGTCGTAGAAGGCGACTAAAAGGGAAGGGAGCGGGGGCTGGAAATCCTCCCCCCTCATTTCTTTTTCTTTTTCTTTAATTTTCCAAAAAAAGGAACAGAGAAGGGGGCCAGGTGAGGATATTCCCTCAAAGGCCTAGTCCTCTGTTTTTAATGCTACCTCGGTAATGCGGGAAATGGCGAATAGTATGAAAGATATATATATATATATATATATATATATATATATATATATATATATATATATATATATATATATATATATATATTTTTTTTTTTTTTTTTTTTATACTTTGTCGCTGTCTCCCGCGTTTGCGAGGTAGCGCAAGGAAACAGACGAAAGAAATGGCCCAACCCCCCCCCCCCCTACACATGTACATACACACGTCCACACACGCAAATATACATACCTACACAGCTTTCCATGGTTTACCCCAGACGCTTCACATGCCTTGATTCACTCCACTGACAGCACGTCAACCCCTGTATACCACATCGCTCCAATTCACTCTATTCCTTGCCCTCCTTACACCCTCCTGCATGTTCAGGCCCCGATCACACAAAATCTTTTTCACTCCATCTTTCCACCTCCAATTTGGTCTCCCTCTTCTCCTCGTTCCCTCCACCTCCGACACATATATCCTCTTGGTCAATCTTTCCTCACTCATTCTCTCCATGTGCCCAAACCATTTCAAAACACCCTCTTCTGCCCTCTCAACCACGCTCTTTTTATTTCCACACATCTCTCTTACCCTTACGTTACTTACTCGATCAAACCACCTCACACCACACATTGTCCTCAAACATCTCATTTCCAGCACATCCATCCTCCTGCGCACAAATCCATCCACAGCCCACGCCTCGCAACCATACAACATTGTTGGAACCACTATTCCTTCAAACATACCCATTTTTGCTTTCCGAGATAATGTTCTCGACTTCCACACATTTTTCAAGGCTCCCAAAATTTTCGCCCCCTCCCCCACCCTATGATCCACTTCCGCTTCCATGGTTCCATCCGCTGACAGATCCACTCCCAGATATCTAAAACACTTCACTTCCTCCAGTTTTTCTCCATTCAAACTCACCTCCCAATTGACTTGACCCTCAACCCTAGTGTACCTAATAACCTTGCTCTTATTCACATTCACTCTTAACTTTCTTCTTCCACACACTTTACCAAACTCAGTCACCATCTTCTGCAGTTTCTCACATGAATCAGCCACCGGCGCTGTATCATCAGCGAACAACAACTGACTCACTTCCCAAGCTCTCTCATCCCCAACAGACTTCATACTTGCCCCTCTTTCCAGGACTCTTGCATTTACCTCCCTAACAACCCCATCCATAAACAAATTAAACAACCATGGAGACATCACACACCCCTGCCGCAAACCTACATTCACTGAGAACCAATCACTTTCCTCTCTTCCTACACGTACACATGCCTTACATCCTCGATAAAAACTCGATTGGGGAAGAGCAGTGCGGTTTCAGAAGTGGTAGAGGATGTGTGGATCAGGTGTTTGCTTTGAAGAATGTATGTGAGAAATACTTAGAAAAGCAAATGGATTTGTATGTAGCATTTATGGATCTGGAGAAGGCATATGATAGAGTTGATAGAGATGCTCTGTGGAAGGTATTAAGAATATATGGTGTGGGAGGCAAGTTGTTAGAAGCAGTGAAAAGTTTTATATATATATATATATATATATATATATATATATATATATATATATATATATATATATATATATATATATATATATATATATATATATATATATATATATATATATATATATATATAATATATATATATATATTTATATATATATATATATATATATATATATATATATATATATATATATATATATATATATATATATATATATTATATTTATTACACTTTAACGCTGTCTCCCGCGTTAGCGAGGTAGCGCAAGGAAACAGACGAAAGAATGGCCCAATCCATCCACATCCACATGTATATACATACACGTCCACACACGCACATATACACACCTATACATCTCAACTTATATATATATATATATATATATATATATATATATATACATATTTTTTTTTTTTTTTTTTTTTTTTTTTTTTATGCTTTGTCGCTGTCTCCCGCGTTTGCGAGGTAGCGCAAGGAAACAGACGAAAGAAATGGCCCAACCCCCCCCCCATACACATGTACATACACACACCCACACACGCAAATATACATACCTACACAGCTTTCCATGGTTTACCCCAGACGCTTCACATGCCTTGATTCAATCCACTGACAGCACGTCAACCCCTGTATACCACATCGCTCCAATTCACTCTATTCCTTGCCCTCCTTTCACCCTCCTGCATGTTCAGGCCCCGATCACACAAAATCTTTTTCACTCCATCTTTCCACCTCCAATTTGGTCTCCCTCTTCTCCTCGCTCCCTCCACCTCCGACACATATATCCTCTTGGTCAATCTTTCCTCACTCATTCTCTCCATGTGCCCAAACCATTTCAAAACACCCTCTTCTGCTCTCTCAACCACGCTCTTTTTATTTCCACACATCTCTCTTACCCTTACGTTACTTACTCGATCAAACCACCTCACACCACACATTGTCCTCAAACATCTCATTTCCAGCACATCCATCCTCCTGCGCACAACTCTATCCATAGCCCACGCCTCGCAACCATACAGCATTGTTGGAACAACTATTCCTTCAAACATACCCATTTTTGCTTTCCGAGATAATGTTCTCGACTTCCACACATTTTTCAAGGCTCCCAAAATTTTCGCCCCCTCCCCCACCCTATGATCCACTTCCGCTTCCATGGTTCCATCCGCTGACAGATCCACTCCCAGATATCTAAAACACTTCACTTCCTCCAGTTTTTCTCCATTCAAACTCACCTCCCAATTGACTTGACCCTCAACCCTACTGTACCTAATAACCTTGCTCTTATTCACATTTACTCTTAACTTTCTTCTTCCACACACTTTACCAAACTCAGTCACCAGCTTCTGCAGTTTCTCACATGAATCAGCCACCAGCGCTGTATCATCAGCGAACAACAACTGACTCACTTCCCAAGCTCTCTCATCCCCAACAGACTTCATACTTGCCCCTCTTTCCAGGACTCTTGCATTTACCTCCCTAACAACCCCATCCATAAACAAATTAAACAACCATGGAGACATCACACACCCCTGCCGCAAACCTACATTCACTGAGAACCAATCACTTTCCTCTCTTCCTACACGTACACATGCCTTACATCCTCGATAAAAACTTTTCACTGCTTCTAACAACTTTCCTCCCACACCATATATTCTTAATACCTTCCACAGAGCATCTCTATCAACTCTATCATATGCCTTCTCCAGATCCATAAATGCTACATACAAATCCATTTGCTTTTCTAAGTATTTCTCACATACATTTTTCAAAGCAAACACCTGATCCACACATCCTCTACCACTTCTGAAACCGCACTGCTCTTCCCCAATCTGATGCTCTGTACATGCCTTCACCCTCTCAATCAATACCCTCCCATATAATTTACCAGGAATACTCAACAAACTTATACCTCTGTAATTTGAGCACTCACTCTTATCCCCTTTGCCTTTGTACAATGGCACTATGCACGCATTCCGCCAATCCTCAGGCACCTCACCATGAGTCATACATACATTAAATAACCTTACCAACCAATCAACAATACAGTCACCCCCTTTTTTAATAAATTCCACTGCAATACCATCCAATCCTGCTGCCTTGCCGGCTTTCATCTTCCGCAAAGCTTTTACTACCTCTTCTCTGTTTACCAAATCATTTTCCCTAACCCTCTCACTTTGCACACCACCTCGACCAAAACACCCTATATCTGCCACTCTGTCATCAGACACATTCAACAAACCTTCAAAATACTCATTCCATCTCCTTCTCACATCACCACTACTTGTTATCACCTCCCCATTTACGCCCTTCACTGAAGTTCCCATTTGCTCCCTTGTCTTACGCACTTTATTTACCTCCTTCCAGAACATCTTTTTATTCTCCCTAAAATTTACTGATAGTCTCTCACCCCAACTCTCATTTGCCCTTTTTTTCACCTCTTGCACCTTTCTCTTGACCTCCTGTCTCTTTCTTTTATACTTCTCCCACTCAATTGCATTTTTTCCCTGCAAAAATCGTCCAAATGCCTCTCTCTTCTCTTTCACTAATACTCTTACTTTTTCATCCCACCACTCACTACCCTTTCTAAACAGCCCACCTCCCACTCTTCTCATGCCACAAGCATCTTTTGCGCAATCCATCACTGATTCCCTAAATACATCCCATTCCTCCCCCACTCCCCTTACTTCCATTGTTCTCACCTTTTTCCATTCTGTACACAGTCTCTCCTGGTACTTCCCCACACAGGTCTCCTTCCCAAGCTCACTTACTCTCACCACCT
The DNA here is from genome assembly GCF_036320965.1 of Panulirus ornatus. Lineage (NCBI taxonomy): Eukaryota > Metazoa > Arthropoda > Malacostraca > Decapoda > Palinuridae > Panulirus > Panulirus ornatus. The sequence goes on from NC_092236.1 coordinate 24,770,947, forward strand.
TCTTCACCCCAACCTTCACTCCTCTTTTCTGAAAACCCATACTAATCTTCACCTTAGCCTCCACAAGATAATGATCAGACATCCCTCCAGTTGCACCTCTCAGCACATTAACATCCAAAAGTCTCTCTTTCGCACGCCTGTCAATTAACACGTAATCCAATAACGCTCTCTGGCCATCTCTCCTACTTACATAAGTATACTTATGTATATCTCGCTTTTTAAACCAGGTATTCCCAATCATCAGTCCTTTTTCAGCACATAAATCTACAAGCTCTTCACCATTTCCATTTACAACACTGAACACCCCATGCATACCAATTATTCCCTCAACTGCCAAATTACTCACCTTTGCATTCAAATCACCCATCACTATAACCCGGTCTCGTGCATCAAAACCGCTAACACACTCATTCAGCTGCTCCCAAAACACTTGCCTCTCATGATCTTTCTTCTCATGCCCAGGTGCATATGCACCAATAATCACCCACCTCTCTCCATCAACTTTCAATTTTACCCATATTAATCGAGAATTTACTTTCTTACATTCTATCACATACTCCCACAACTCCTGTTTCAGGAGTATTGCTACTCCTTCCCTTGCTCTTGTCCTCTCACTAACCCCTGACTTCACTCCCCAGACATATATATATATATATATATATATATATATATATATATATATATATATGTCCTCTCACTAACATATATATATATATATATATATATATATATATATATATATATATATATATATATATATATATATATATATATATATATATATATATATATATATATATATATATATCTATATATATACATACTCAGACACACATATATACACATGTATATAATTCATACTGTCTGCAACTATTCATTCTCGTCGCCACACTGCCACATATGAAATGACAGCCCCCTCGTCCCGCAAGTGCGCGAGGTAGCACTAGGAAAAGACAACAAAGGCCACATTCGTTCACACTCAGTCTCCAGCTGTCATGTATAATGCACCGAAACCACAGCTCTCTTTCCACATCCAGGCCCCACAAAACTTTCCATGGTTTACCCCAGACGCTTCACATGCCCTGGTTCAATTCATTGACAGCACGTCGACCCCGGTATATCACATCGTTCCAATTCGCTCTATTCCTTGCACGCCTTGCACCCTCCTGCATGTTCTGGCCTCGATTGCTCAAAATCTTTTTCTCTCCATCTTTCCACCTCCAGTTTGGTCTCCCACTTCTCCTCGTTCCCTCCACCTCTGACACATATATCCTCTTTGTCAATCTGTCCTCAATCATTCTCTCCATGTGACCAAACCATTTCAAAACACCCTCTTCTGCTCTCTCAACCACACTCTTTTTATTACCACACATCTCTCTTACCATATCAATACTTACTCGATCAAACCACCTCACACCACATATTGACCAAAAACATCTCATTTCCAGCATATTCACCCTCCTGCGCACAACTCTATCCATAGCCCACGCCTCGCAACCATATAACATTGTTGGAAACACTATTCCTTCAAACATACCCATTTTTGCTTTCCGAGGTACTGCTTTCGACTTCCACACATTCTTCAACGCTCCCAGAATTTTCGCCCCCTTCCCCACCCCATGATTCACATCCGCTTCCATTTTTACATCCGCTGCTAAACTCCACTCCCAGATATCTAAAACACTTTACTTCCTCCAGTTTCTCTCCATTCAACCTTTCCTCCCAATTGACTTGACCCTTAACCCTACTGTACCTAATAACCTTGCTCTTATTCACATTTACTCTCAACTTTCTTCTTTCACACACTTTACGAAACTGAGTCACCAGCTTCTGCAGTTTCTCACACGAATCAGCCACCAGCGCTGTATCATCAGCGAACAAGTGACTCACTTCCCAAGTTCTTTCATCCACAACAGACTGCACACTTGCCCCTTTTTCCAAAACTCTTGCATTCACCTCCCTAACAACCCCATCCATAAAAAAATAAAACAACTATGGAGACATCATACACCCCTGCCGCAAACCTACATGCAGTGAGAACCAATCACTTTCCTCTTTTCCTACACGTACACATGCCTTACATCCTCAATAAAAAGTTTTCACTGCTTCTAACAACTTGCCTCCTTCACCATATATTCTTAATACCTTCCACAGACCATCTCTATCAACTCTACATATGCCTTCTCCAGATCCATAAATGCTACATACAAATCCATTTGTTTTTCTAAGTATTTTTCACATACATTCTTCAAAGCAAACACCTGATCTACACATCCTGTACCACTTTTGGAACCACACTGCTCTTCCCCAGTCTGATGCTCTGTACATGTCTTCACCCTCTCAATCAATACCATCCCATATAAGCCTTTGTACAATGGCACTATGCAAGCATTCCGCAAATCCTCACGCACCTCACCATGAATCATACATACATTAAATATCCTTACCAAGCAGTCAACAATACAGTCACCACCTTTTTTAATAGGTTCCACTCCAATATCATCCAAACCCACTGCCTTGCCGGCTTTCATCTTCCGCAAAGCTTTTACTACCTCTTCTCTGTTTACCAAATCATTTTCCTTAACCCTCTCACTTTGCAAACCACCTCGACCAAAACACCCTATATCTGCCACTCTATCATCAAACACATTCAACAAACCTTCGAAATACTCACTCCATCTCCTTCTCACATCACCACTACTTGTTATCACCTCCCCATTATCCCACTTCACTGAAGCTCCCACTTGTTTCCTTGTCTTACGCACTTTATTTACCTCCTTTCAAAACATCTTTTTATTCTCCCGAAATTTTAATGATACTCTCTCACCCCAACTCTCATTTGCTCTCTTTTTCACCTCTTGCACCTTTGTCTTGACCTCCTGCCTCTTTCTTTTATACATCTCCCACTCATTTGCATTATTTCCCTGCAAAAATCGTCCAAATGCCTCTCTCTCCTCTTTCACTAATAATCTTACTTCTTCATCCGCCCACTCGCTACCCTTTCTAATCTGCACACCTCCCACGCTTTTCATACCACAAGCATCTTTTTCACAAGCCATCGCTGCTTCCCTAAATACTTCCCATTCCTCCCCCACTCCCGTTATCCCCTTTTTACTCACCTTTATCCATTCTGTACTCAGTCTCTCATGGTACTTCTTCATACAAGTATCTTTCTCAAGCTCACTTGCTCTCACTACTCTCTTCATGCCAACATTCTCCCTTCTTTTCTGAAAACCTCTACAAATCTTCACCTTCGCCTCCACAAGATAATGATCAGATATCCATCCAGTTGCACCTCTCAGCACATTAACATCCAAAAGTCTCTCTTTCGCGCGTCTATCAATTAACACGTATTCCAATAACGCTCTCTGGCCATCCCTCCTACTTACATAAGTATATTTATGTATATCTCTCTTTTTAAACCAGGTATTCCCAATCACCAGTCCTTTTTCAGCATATAAATCTACAAGCTCTTTACTATTTCCATTTTCAACACTGAACACCCTATGTCTGCCAATCATTCCCTCAAGTGCCACATTACTCACCTTTGCATTCAAATCACCCATCACTATAACCCGGTCTCGTGCATCAAAAGTACTAACACACTCATTCAGCTGCTCCCAAAACACTTACCTCTCTTGATCTTTCTTCTCATGCCCAGGTGCATATGCACCAATAATCACCCATCTCTCTCCATCAACTTTCAGTTTCACCCATATCAATCTAGAGTTTACTTTCATACACTCACTCTCTCTCTCTCTCTCTCTCTCTCTCTCTCTCTCTCTCTCTCTCTCTATATATATATATATATATATATATATATATATACATATATATTTACGTATATATGTATATATATATATATATATATATATATATATATATATATATATATATATATATATATATATATATATATATATATATATATATATATATATATATATATATATATATATATATATATATATATATATATATATATATATATATATATATATATATATATATATATTTATATATATATGTATATATAGGGTGGGGGAGGGGGCGAAAATTTTGGGAGCCTTGAAAAATGTGTGGAAGTCGAGAACATTATCTCGGAAAGCAAAAATGGGTATGTTTGAAGGAATAGTGGTTCCAACAATGTTGTATGGTTGCGAGGCGTGGGCTATGGATAGAGATGTGTGCAGGAGGATGGATGTGCTGGAAATGAGATGTTTGAGGACAATGTGTGGTGTGAGGTGGTTTGATCGAGTAAGTAACGTAAGGGTAAGAGAGATGTGTGGAAATAAAAAGAGCGTGGTTGAGAGAGCAGAAGAGGGTGTTTTGAAATGGTTTGGGCACATGGAGAGAATGAGTGAGGAAAGATTGACCAAGAGGATATATGTGTCGGAGGTGGAGGGAACGAGGAGAAGAGGGAGACCAAATTGGAGGTGGAAAGATGGAGTGAAAATGATTTTGTGTGATCGGGGCCTGAACATGCAGGAGGGTGAAAGGAGGGCAAGGAATAGAGTGAATTGGAGCCATGTGGTATACAGGGGTTGACGTGCTGTCAGTGGATTGAATCAAGGCATGTGAAGCGTCTGGGGTAAACCATGGAAAGCTGTGTAGGTATGTATATTTGCGTGTGTGGACGTGTGTATGTACATGTGTATGGGGGGGGGGGGGTTGGGCCATTTCTTTCGTCTGTTTCCTTGCGCTACCTCGCAAACGCGGGAGACAGCGACAAAGTATAAAAAAAGAAAAAAAAAAAAAATATATATATATATATATATATATATATATATATATATATATATATATATATATATATATATATATATATATATATATATATATATGGATGTGGAAAGGGAGCTGTGGTTTCGGGCATTATTGCATGACAGCTAGAGACTGAGTGTGAACGAATGTGGCCTTTGTTGTCTTTTCCTAGCGCTACCTCGCACACATGTGGGGGAAGGGGGATGGTATTCCATGTGTGGCGAGGTGGCGATGGGAATGAATAAAGGCAGACAGTGTGAATTGTGTGCATGGGTATATATGTATGTGTCTGTGTGTGTATATATATGTGTACATTGAGATGTATAGGTATGTATATTTGCATGTGTGGACGTGCATGTATATACATGTGTATGGGGGTGGGTTGGGCCATTTCTTTCGTCTGTTTCCTTGCGCTACCTCGTAAACGCGGGAGACAGCGACAAAGTAAAATAAATAGATAACAAATATATATATATATATATATATATATATATATATATATATATATATATATATATATATATATATATATATATATATATCCCTGGGGATAGGGGATTAAGAATAATTTCCACGTATTCCCTGCGTGTCGTAGAAGGCGACTAAAGAGGGAGGGAGCGGGGGGGCTGGAAAACCTCCCTCTCGTTTTTTTTTTTTTTTTCAAAATAAGGAACAGAGTGGGGCCAGGTGAGGATATTCCAAAAAAGTCCCAGTCCTCTGTTCTTAACCCTACCTCGCCAACGCGGGAAATGGCGAATAATTTAAAAAAAAGATATATATATATATATATATATATATATATATATATATATATATATATATATATATATATATATATGTATATATATATATATATATATATATATATATATATATATATATATATATATATATATATATATATATATATATATATATTGGTCGACCATTTGACCAATTTGAAAATACTATTTTAAAGAAAAATATTGAATTAAAGAAACTTGAAATGGAGGAGGCTTTTCGCATTTCAAGAGAGAAGAAACGTGCCTTTCAAATGACAATACCGACACACTGGAAGAACCGAATGTTGGACTTTTGCTATGATGAATTAAGGAAAGAACGCAATAGGCTACAAGTGTCACTAAATCGTAAGTTGGACCATCTTACTGAAAACAGCGAGTGGACCAAAACCACAAACCCATCTTCTGTGGCAAACCTGTCTAATAAACAACTAAATAAAGATTCCTTGTGTGCATTAGGCTATGATTTAAGTTTTTTGTGCTCTAACGGAGAAGCCAGTTGTGTTGATGTAACAGAGTCGTTTTGTAATTTAGAAAAATACAGTAATTTAAGTAATGATGATATTAATATTTGCAAGGGTTTAGTGTATGCCAGTTTGTTAAAACCAGACAACAAAGGCCCCATTCGTTCACACTCGGTCTCTAGCTGTCATGCAATAATGCGCGAAAGCACAGCTCCCTTTCCACGTCCAGGCCCCACAAAAGTTTCCATGGTTTACCTCAGACGCTTCACATGGCCTGATTCAATCCATTTGCAGCATGTCGACCCGAGTATACCACATCGATCCAATTCACTCTATTCCTTGCCCACCTTTCACTTCCTGCATGTTTGGGCCCCGATCACTCAAGATCTTTTTCACTCCATCTTTCCACCTCCAATTTGTTTCCCACTTCTCCTCGTTCCCTCCACCTCCGGCACATATATCCTCTTGATCAATCTTTCCTCGCTCATTCTCTCCATGTGCCCAAAACCATTTCAAAACACTCTCTTCTGCTCTCTCAACCACGCTCTTCTTATTTCTACACATCTCTCTTACCCTTACATTACTTACTCGATCAAACCACCTCACACCACATATTGTCCTCAAACATCTCATTTCCAGCACATTCACCCTCCTGCGCACTACTCTATCCATAGCCCACGCCTCGCAGCCATTCAACATTGTTGGAACCACTATTTCTTCAAACATAGCTATTTTTGCTTTCGGAGATAATGTTCTCGACTTCCACACATTCTTCAAGGCTCCCAGGATTTTCGCCCCCTCCCCTACCCTATGATTCACATCCGCTTCCATGGTTCCATCCGCTGCCAGATCCACTTCCAGATATCTAAAACACTTTACTTCCTCCAGTTTTCCTTCATTCAAACTTACCTCCCAATTGACTTAACCCTCAACCCTACTGTACCTAATAACCTTGATCTTCTTCACATTTACTCTTAACTTTCTTCTTTCACACACTTTACCAAACTCAGTCACCAGCTTCTGCAGTTTCTTACATGAATCACCCACCAGCGCTGTATCATCAGCGAACAACAACTGACTCACTTCCCAAGCTCTCTCATCCACAACAGACTGCATACTTGCCCCTCTTTCCAAAACTCTTGCATTCACCTCCCTAACAACCCCATCCATAAACAAATTAAACAACCATGGAGACATCACACACCCCTGCCGCAAACCTACATTCACTGAGAACCAATCACTTTCCTCTCTTCCTACACGTACACATGCCTTACATCCTCGATAAAAACTTTTCACTGCTTCTAACAACTTGCCTCCCACACCATATATTCTTAAAACCTTCCACAGAGCATTTCTATCAACTCTATCATATGCCTTCTCTAGCTCCATAAATGCTACATACAAATCCATTTTCTTTTCTAAGTATTTCTCACATACATTCTTCAAAGCAAACACCTGATCCACACATCCTCTACCACTTCTGAAACCAAACTGCTCTTCCCCAATCTGATGCTCTGTACATGCCTTCACCTTCTCAATCAATGCCTTCCCATATAATTTACCAGGAATACTCAACAAACTTATACCTCTGTAATTTGAGCACTCACTCTTATCCCCTTTGCCTTTGTACAATGGCACTATGCAAGCATTCCGCCACTCCTCAGGCACCTCACCATGAATCATACATACATCAGATAACCTTACCAATCAGTCAACAATACAGTCACCCCCTTTTTTTAATAAATTCCACTGCAATACCATCCAAACCTGCTGCCTTACCGGCTTTCATCTTCCGTAAAGCTTTTAATGCCTCTTCTCTATTTACCAAATCATTTTCCCTAACCCTCTCACTTTGCACACCACCTCGACCAAAACACCCTATATCTGCCACTCTATCATCAAACACATTCAACAAACCTTCAAAATACTCACTCCATCTCCTTCTCACATCACCACTATTTGTTATGACCTCCCCATTAGCCCCCTTCCCTGAAGTTCCCATTTGCTCCCTTGTCTTAAGCACTTTATTTACCTCCTTCCAAAACATCTTTTAATTCTCCCTAAAATTTAATGATACTCTCTCACCCCAACTCTCATTTGCCCTCTTTTTCACCTTTTCTAATCAACCCACCTCCCACACTTCTCATGCCACAAGCATCTTTTGCGCAAGCCATTACAGCTTCCCTAAATACATCCCATTCCTCCCCCACTCCCCTTACCTCCTTTGTTCCCACCTTTTTCCATTCTGTTCTCAGTCTCTCCTGGTACTTCCTCACTCAAGTCTCCTTCCCAAGCTCAGTTACTCTCACCACTCTCTTTACCCCAACATTCTTTCTTCTTTTCTGAAAACCCCCACAAATCTTCACCTTCGCCTCCACAAGATAATGATCAGACATCCCTCCAGTTGCACCTCTCAGCACATTAACATCCAAAAGTCTCTCTTTCGTGCGTCTATCAATTAACACGTAATCCAATAACGCTCTCTGGCCATCTCTCCTACTTACAAAAATATACTTATGTATATCTCGCTTTTAAACCAGGTATTCCCAATCACCAGTCCTTTTTCAGCACATAAATCTACAAGCTCTTCACCATTTCCATTTACAACACTGAACACTCCATGTATACCAATTATTCCCTCAACTGCCACATTACTCACCTTTGCATTCAAATCACCCATCACTATAACCCGGTCTTTTGCATCAAAACCACTAACACACTCATTCAGCTGCTCCCAAAACACTTGCCTCTCATGATCTTTCTTCTCATGCCCAGGTGCTTATGAACCAATAATCACCCATCTCTCTCCATCAACTTTCAGTTTTACCCATATCAATCTAGAATCTACTTTCTTACACTCTATCACATACTCCCACAACTCCTGATTCAGGAGTAGTGCTACTCCTTCCCTTGCTCTTGTCCTCTCACTAACCCATGACTTTACTCCCAAGAAATTCCCAAACCACTCTTTCCCTTTACCCTTGAGCTTCGTTTCACTCAGAGCCAAAACATCCAGGTTCCTTTCCTCAAACCTACTACCTATCTCTCCTTTTTTCTCATCTTGGATACATCCACTCACATTTAGACGCCCCAATCTGAGCCTTCGAGGAGGATGAGCACTCCTCGCGTGACTCCTTCTTCTGTTTCCCCTTTTAGAAAGTTAAAATACAAAGAGGGGAGGGTTTCTGGCCCCTCGTTCCCGTGCCCTTTAGTCGCCATCTACGACACGTGAGGAATGCGTGGGAAGTATTCTTTCTCCCCTATCCCCAGGGATATATATATATATATATATATATATATATATATATATATATATATATATATATATATTCTCTGTGAGGGTATTCCCTCAAGGCCCAGTCCTCTGTTCTTAACGCTACCTCGCTAATGCGGGAAATGGCGAATAGTTTGAAAGAAAAGAAAGAAAGATATATATATATATATATATATATATATATATATATATATATATATATATATATATATATATATATATATATATATATATATATATATATGTGTTGGGGAAGAAGTACCAGGAGAGGTTGATTGCGAAATTGAAAAAGGTGAGAGCAAATGACTTAAGGGGAGTGGGGGAAGAATGGGATGTATTTAGGGAAGCAGTGATGGCTTGTGCAGAAGATGCCTGTGGCATGAGAAAGGTGGGAGGTGGACAGATTAGAAAGGGTAGCTAGTGGTGGGATGAAGAAGTGAGATTGTTAGTGAAAGAGAAGAGAGAGGCGTTTGGACGATTTTTGTAGGAAAATAGTGCAAGTGACTGGGAGATGTATAAAAGAAAGTGGCACGAGGTTAAGAGAAAGGTGCAAGAGGAGAAAAGAGGGCGAATGAGAGTTGGGGTGAGAGTGTTAAAATTTAGTGAGGACAAAAAGATGTTTTGGAAGGAGGTAAATAATGTGCGTAAGACAAGAGAACAAATGGGAACATCGGTGAAGGGGGTTAATGAGGAGGTAATAACAAGTAATGGTGATGTTAGAAGGAGATGGAGTGAGTATTTTGAAGGTTTGTTGAATGTTTTAGAAGATAGAGTGGCAGATATAGTGTGTTTTGGTCGAGGTGGTGTGGGAAGTGAGAGGGTCAAGAAGAATGTTTTTGTAAATAGAGAAGAGGTAGTGAAAGCTCTGCGGAAGATGAATGGCAGCAAGGCGGAGGGTTTGGATGATATTGCAGTGGAGTTTATTAATAAGGGGTTGACTGTGTTGTTGACTGGTTGGTAAGGATATTCAACGTATATATGGTTCATCGTGAAGTGCCTGACGATTGGCGGAATGCGTATATAGTGCCATTGTGCAAAGGCATAGGGGATAAAAGTGTCGTGCTCAAATTGCAGAGGTATAAATTTGTTGATTATTTCTGGGAAATTATATGGTAGGCTATTGATTGAGAGGGTGAAGGTATGTACAGAGCATCAGATTCGGGAAGAGCAGTGTGGTTTCAGATGTGGTACAGGATGTGTGGATCAGGTGTTTGCTTTGAAGAATGTATGTGAGAAATACTTAGAAAAGCAAATTGATTTGTATGTAGCATTTATAGATCTGAAGAAGGCATATGACAGAGTTGATAGAGATGCTCTGAGGAAGCTGTTGTGAGAGGCAAGTTGCTAGAAGCAGTGAAAAGTTTTTATCGAGGATGTAAGGCATGTGTAAGTGTAGGAAGAGACGAAAGTGATTGGTTCCCATTGAATGTTGGTTTGCAGCAGGGGTGCGTGATGTCGCCATGGCTGTTTAATTTGTTTATGGATGGGTTGTTAGGGAAGTGAATGGAAGAGTTTTGGAGAGAGGGGCAAGTATGCAATCTGTTGTGGATGAGAGAGCTTGGGAAGTGAGTCAGTTGTTGTTCGCTGATGATACAGCGCTGGTGGCTAAATCGGGTGAGGAACTGCAGAAGCTGGTGACTGAGTTTGGTAAAGTGTGTGAAAGAAGAAAGCTGAGAGTAAATATGAATAAGTTTAAGGTTATTAGGTTTAGTAGGGTTGAGGAACAAGTAAATTGGGAGGTAAGCTTGATTGGAGAAAAACTGTAGGAAGTGAAATTTTTCAGATATGTGTAAGTGGATTTAGCAGCGGATGGAACCGTAGAAGCGGAAGTGAGTCACAGGGTGGGGGAGGGGGCGGAGGTTCTGATAGCAATGAAGAATGAGTGGAAAGCTACAACGTTACCTTGAAGAGCAAAAATGGGTATGTTTGAAGGAATAGTGGTTCCAATATTGTTTTATGGTTGCGAGGTATGGGCCTTTAGATATGGTTGTGCGGAGGAGGGTGGATAAGTTGTAAATGAAATATTTGAGGACAATATGTGGTGTGAGGTGGTTTAATCGAATAGATAATGAAAGGGTAAGAGAGATGTGTGGTAATGAAAAGAGTGTGGTTGAGGGAGCAGAAGAGGGTGTTTTGAAATGGTTTGGTCACATGGAGAGAATGAGTGAGGAAAGATTGACAAAGATGATATATGTGTCAGAATTAGAAAGGACGAGAAGTGGGAAACCAAATTGGAGGAGGAAGGATTGAGAGAAAAAGATTTTGAGTGATCGGGGCCTGAACATACAGGAGAGTGAATCCGTGCAAGGAATAGAGTGAATTGGAGTCGACGAGCTGTGAATGGATTAGATTAGGGCATGTGAAGCGTCTGGGGTAAACCATGGAAAGTTTTGTGGGGCGTAGATGTGGAAAGGGAGGTTTGATTTAGATGCATTACACACGACAGCTAGAGACTAAGTGTGAACGAATGTGGCCTTTGTTGCCTTTTCCTAGTGCTACCCAGCGCGCCCGCGGGGGAAGGGGGTGCTGTTTCAGTGAGGCATAGTGGTGACGAGAATAGATGAAGGCATTAAGTACAAATATGCACATGTGTGTATATGTATATCTGTGTGTATGTATATATGTATACGTTGGAATGTATATGTATGTATATGTGCATGTGTGGGGGTTTATTTATATGCATGTGTATGTGGGTGGGTTGGGCCATTCTTTCGTCTGTTTCTTTGCGCATACCTCGCTAACGCGAGAGACAGCGCCTAAGGTGGAGATGTGCAATGGTTTGGACGTTTGGAGAGGATGAGTGAAGAAAAGTTGATTAAGAGGATGTATGTGGAAGAAGTGAATGGAATTAGGAGAAGAGGGATCCCAAATTGGATAAAAGAATGGAGTGAAAAAAATTGTGATTGTCTGGAGCCCGAACATGCAAGAGGCTAAAAGTATTGCACGGGATAGAATGAGTTGGCAAGGAGTAGTTCACAGGGGTCGGCGTGCCATCAGAGGACTGAATCAGGGCATACGAAGTGGCAGAGGGGCCTGATAGTGGATAGGGAGCTGTGGTTTCGGTGCATTGCGCATGACAGGTAGAGAATGAAGGAGAACGAATGTGGCCTTTCTTCTTCTGGTCTTGGCGTTCCCTCGCTTACGCGGGAAACGCTGTGACCGATTAGCCACATCACCTGAATTGAGAGATATACTAACAATTCTTTCAAGGAAGAAAAAGAAACCTACATTAGAAAAGCGTTTTAACTCCATTTCATCTGCTTCACTTAGTATATTAATAAAGGCAAAAGACTGAAATTCTATCATGTCTGTCAAAAAATGAGTTACATAAATGAATTTTCAAAACTTTGCTCTGCTTCTTTTTATCATATGATAAGGGTTTCTGATTCAGACTACTATCTGAGAGAATTTTTGGCTGAATCCTTTATTTCTTTGCAGTTTTAAAGACAAAACAGAGGAATGATAAACAAGTAGTGTAACTTTCCTGATGTCCGCTTTTATTCGTGGTATTTTTTGTTAATCTTGATATCTGTTGTTGGTCCTGATATTGGTTGATAAACGTGGTACCTGTTATTTACACTGTTATTTTCCCGAGGGTCTGTATAAGTCACGGAAAACAGTGCTGGCAGAAATAATAAGAATAAAGAGAATGAGAGAAAAATGCAGAATGACTGTGTTGCTTTACGTAAATTAAGAAAGATATTTTCATTCGAGTATGGTGGGCAGCTCCAAGCACTCCTGTACATTCCTTCTATGAGAAATTCAGTGTAGGACCCCTCGCTCCAGCCCTCCCAGCCCCCTTCTATGCAGTTTTACCTCCTCCCATCCCCAGATCATGAAAGGTGCCAGAACCAGCGCCGACGGGAAGATAAAGTCGCCACTCACCTAAACCTCTGAATGCAGCTCGACCAAATTTGCGGCGACTTGTTCCTTGTGAGAGAGAGACTCAATTTATCCCCCTTCCAAATATAAATTTCCTCAGCAATTCCACTTTAAAATGAAATCTTTCTTCCTGACTTTTTGCCTTTTCTTGAAAATTCTTTTATGTCCTCCAGTCATCAACGCCCCCATGTTTCCTTCCCTCTCCCTCACTATTTCCACTCTGCTTAGGTGACTAAATAAAATTCTTCGAATTTATAGAAAATAGTGGTAATGCAACTCTGATCGTGATGTACAAAGCGACATCACACGTCCTCTTACATTGATATCTCTACATTTAACGTCAGCATTTCCGGCAAATTACTCCTATGTGCACAGGCTTAGTATCCAGTACCACATACGTCTGGAGCACTTAAGTCTAACCGACAGCCACCCATCTAAGAGCCACCTGCGTTCCTCTCCTCGTCACACGTATCCCTCGCTGGCTGGTCTTGCAACATCCTGCTCGAGCCCTTAAGGGCTGTTTACTCCCCTCCCACACACTCCCTGAGTACTTTCCGTCATACGTTCTTAAAGGTAGAAAAGAATTTTCATTTCTTCAGAGAATCAGACATGTACGTTTATCATATACTGATATTACATCCCCAGTCTCAGTCATATACCTCTCTCTCTCTCTCTCTCTCTCTCTCTCTCTCTCTCTCTCTCTCTCTCTCTCTCTCTCTCTCTCTCTCTCTCTCTCTCTCTCTCTCTCTCTCTCTCTCTCTCTCCTGGCCATTAATCTTCTGCTCCCATCCATCAACCACCTCTTTCAACCAACAACTTCCCTCTTGTATCCAATAATCATCCGTTTCCACCCAACAGTCAACCCTTTCCCAGACATCCTTCTCCCACACCCAAACAGATTCCTAATCTGATGTCCTCTCGGTACTGCCTCCAATCCAACAACCTCACTCTCCCAACCACTATTCTCTCATTCCGACCTATCAATTTCTCTATTTCAACCTCAAAATTTCCTCTCTCATACACCAACCTTTGTCTGCTGTCTTCCATCCTTCTCTAACATACCCACATTCCCCTCCAATTCACCCTCTTGCTCATCTTTCATCAGTCTATCTCTCCTTCAACCCTCCTATCCCCACCATAAACCTTGCTCCTTCCACTTCTCTGATCGGACTTCCCGCTTCACCCCTCCAACCAACCAACATCCTTACCAAGCCGCCCAGTTTCTCTCGTGGCCACCAACTTCCCTCAAGCAGCATCAGTTTCCCTCTCCTGCCCATCGACCTTCTTCACCCGGCGACTTGTCTCATTCCTCCAACAACCCCACGCTATCCTCTCCTAGTAACCTCCCGCGTCCGTTCTCCGCTTCTCAACCACTGACCTTACTTTACAAACCAATCTCCTCGTTCTCGTAGCCACCCTCTTCCCTCTTACAGCTACCTACCTCATTCTTGAAGCCACATACCTCCTCCTCACTACTATCCACCTCCCTCTTGCAGTCACTCACAACCCTCTTAGAGCTTTTTAACTCCCTCTTGCAGCCACCCATCTCTTTCTCACAGCTATCTACTTCCTACTTGTAGCTACCAGCCTCAGTCTCACAGCTACCTACTTCCCTCTTGCAACTACCAGCCTCCTCGCAGATACCCACCTCTCGACCTCAACAAACCTCCGACCCTCCTCCCACCTGACCTTTCCCGCCCCTCTCCACTATCCCAGCCACAGCTCAAACTGACTGGGAGAAATGAAGCAGCCGCATCTTTTTTCATCCGCTCTTCCTTCAGGTAGGAGTCAGCTGCCTCTGGGAGTCACTGAGACCAGATCCTTCTCGCCCTCGAGCCCTCAGGGACAATATTTTCCCCCATTATTCTATACAACGTCTCTTTATTTTGTGTATTATCTGCACCAGGGAAAAAATCACAGCTATATTCCTGTCTGGCACTTGAAATATATCTTAATAAATGAAGTGAAAGGGACGTTACTATCTTATTGGAAACCGATATATTGTGGCAACATTTGGCTGGCTTCAGGCTGCACAACATTTGAATTCTGCAAACTATGGAGAGCAGAGGAGGAAAGGAGAGGGGAGGGAGGGGAACAGAGGAGGCGAGGAGGAGGAGGAGGACGTGGAAGAAAGAGTGAGAAAACAGTGGACGGAGAAGTTAGCAGAGGGGAAGGAGTGAAGGCGGAAGGCTAAGACAAGGAGGTTCAAGTTAAATTGCCGGGAAGGGAGAGTGTAAAGTCGGAACTGGAGGAGGTGGGGAGGGGAGAGGTCAAGATTAAGAGCAGCTGTGGAGAGAAGGAAGGGAGTGGGAAGGTATGCCGGGGGAGGGGGATGTTGAAAGGGAAGGGAAGGGAAGAGAAGTAGGACCGTGATAGAGTAAGGAGAGGAGAGAGATGAGAGTCAAGTAGGTTTCTGGGCACTGGGGATTACTGCTATACTTGTCACAGAAATTAAGAGAGGAAGGCAACAGGGAATGCAGATCAAGTAAGAAGGGGAATAAAGGAGAAAAACAAACAGGGTACGCAGCAGGCAGGTCCTGAATAGTCTCGTGCAATGGAAACGAGACAAGGCAGGCCATCAGACAGGCAGGTAGAGCGGTAGAGAAGAGAGGAGCAGGGAAACAGAGAGTGAAAGGAGAGAGGGGCTAAGTAGGCAGGCAGGTGCAGGGTAGAGAGGGAATTAAGCTGGCAAGGAGATCAGAGGAGATAGTACCTCAGACAAGAAGAGAAGTAGGAAGAGAGGGAAGACAAGCATGCAGAAAGCCAAACAGAGCAGTGAAGAGAGGGAACCGGGTAATAAGAGAGAGCAAAATAGGGGCCAAGTAAGCAGAGAGTACAGAAGAGAGGAAAAGTAGGCAGACAGGGAGAGCAAAAGAGAGTGGGAATGAAGCTGGCAAGGAAAGCAGGGAGAGAGGAAACTGGCATTCGAGGAGAGCAGGGGAGAAAGGAAGTCTGGCAGATAAAGAGAGCGAGGGGAAAGAGAAAGCAGGTAAAGCCTAGTAGAAAGGGAGCCAGACAGGGAGGTACAAGGGACAGGGTGTCAGGTAAACAAGGAGGGAAAAGGAGAGACAGGGTGTGAAGTAAGTGGAAGGAATAGAGGAGAGATGGACTGAAGGAGAAATAACGAAAGAAGTGTGGAAAGTGGGGATTAACTCAGACAAGAACAGCTTGGAAGAGGAGGCGTTAGTCAGGCAGGTAGATATAAAACAATTTGCTTTGACAATTGCTCATGTCGCTTTTCCTTTTATATTGTTAATCAGATTATCCTAATTCTACCATTTAAGTGATGTAAACATTGCTCTCTATTTTGCTGCATTATGGGTAGAGCAGAAACTACTTTTCCAACGGTTTGAATCACTGTCCAAACGAATGATGAGACCAGCACTGAGATAAATGATGAGATTAGTATCATGAATTGCATTACATTTAATCTGAGGAACACAGCCGGTGTTACTAATGAGATCACTTGAATGATTAGAGATGACAGTTTGCGAAATTAGTGAAGGCCTTGAGTAATATGATATGTGGCAAGGCGACAGGAGTGGATGCTATTGCAGTTGAATTTCTGAATAAAGGGGATGACTGTGCTGTTGATGTGTAAGTTATGGATTTCAGAATGTGTATGGCTCATGGTGAAGTGCCTGAGGCTTGGCGGAATAAATGTACAGTACTATCGTATCAAGGCAAGTGGGACAAAGGTGAGAGTATGAATCACAGATTGTACCTGGTAAGTTGTATGGAAAAGTGGCATTGAGAGGGTGGTCTCATGCGCAAATCACTAAACTGGAGAGGAAAAATGTGGTCTTAGGACTAGTAGCGGGAGTGTGGATCTGTTGTTTGCATGAAGAATTTGTATGAGAAAAACTTAGAGAAATAGAAGGATTTGTATGTGACAGTCATGGATCTAAGAAAGCACATGATAAGGCTGATTTACATGCTTTATGGAAGATATTACGACTATATGGAAGAAAGCTACTGCATGTAGTGAGGAATAGGTAGAGAGGAGACCAAATGGTTCCAGGTAAAGGTGGGTTTGCGACACTGGAGTGTGATGTCACCATGAGCTGTTTAGTTTGTTTTCGGATAAGATGGCGAGGGTAGTGAATGCAAAGGTCTTGCAGAGAAGGGCAGATATGAAGTCTGTTAGGTGTGGGGGTGCCTGTGAGGTAAGTCAGTAGTTGCTTGCTGGTAAAACTATGCTGGTTGTAGATTCGAGTGAGAAACTGCTGAAGCTAGTATTTGAGTTCGGGAGACTTTGTGAAAGGGCAAAGTTGAGAGGAAATGTGAATACAAAAGCAAGGCCATTTTTAGCAATGCTTAGAGACAGGTCAGTTGGGGGTATGCGTTTAGATGGAGAAAAATCAGAAAATGAGGAGTTTTAGATACATGGAAGTGTACATGGCAGCGGATGGAACCATGGAAATGAATGTGTCATAGGGTGGGGGAGAGGGCGAGGGTTCTGGAAACACTGAGGAATGTGTGGAATAGTGGAAATGGGTGTGTTTAAAGGTATGATAGTCCCGATAGTCATAGATGCGAGCATGGGCTATAAATGGGCACGTACGGATGAGGCTGAATGTGTTGGAAATTAAATGTTTGAGGATAGTATGTGATGTAAGGAGGGTTGGTCGATTAAGTAGCGGTGGGGTAAGAGAAAGATGTGATGATATGAAGAGTATGGCTAAGAGAGCTGAACATGGTATGCTGTAGTGGTTTAGACATATAAAAAGAATGAGTGGGGTGGGGGGGGGAGCCGAAGGATAAAACGAAGTGGAGATGGATTGATGTACTCGAGTAAATAAGATTTTGAGTGATCGGGGCCTAAACAGGCAGGAGTGTGAAAAGTGCTCGCGGGATATAGTTAACTGGTACGATATTGTGTACAGGGAACGAAATACTGTCAATGTAGTGAACCAGGGCATGTGAAGCAGCCGGTGGAAACTATGGAATGGTCTGCGAGGACTGGTTGTGGATAAGGGGCTGTGTTTGAGGAGTTGTACACATGACAGCTAGAGAATGGATGTGAGCAAATAAGGCCTTTATTTTGTATTTTCTTGGCGCTACCTCTCTAAACGCGGGGAATAATGAACAAGTGCTAAAGAAAAAAAAGTCTGCGAAATACTAGTTGTATATTATGCTACAACAGTTGAAGCAGTCCAGCATCAGCCAGGGGTATGGTAAACCAAGAGAGCGGTTTCAATTAATAGACTTTAGCCCGCTTAGTCTGCGTTTGTCATCTCTCTAATGGAGAAGTAGCTAAACTCATTAGCCACACTACCACCACCTGACAGAACTTCCCCATCCTGATACCACTTGCCTCTCAGCTTACCCTCCAGTGTTCAGTGCAAGACATTAATTCACCAGACCTCTTCACAGCCTTAAGGTAAAGTCCTCCACTAAACCCATAGATTTCCAATGTAACCGAGCAGAGTTCTCCCCTGAGATACGAAACAATCGTAAGTGCTTTCTTCCATCAGGAAAAGATTCTCCGTTAAGTGGAAGACATCCTGCGTCTTCTCAGTACCAACATGAGTTTTATCATGAGTCGGACGTACACAGACACATTTTGGTAATATGAAAGCATCCTCTAAAACCAATCAACTCGTTAGCTGTTTGCATGTGGCTCTTACCTTCGTTGACCTCGCCAAAGCCTTCGATCTAGTCAGTCATAACGCGACAAAAAAAAAAAAAGAAAGAAATCATCAGCATCAGGCTGCGGAAAAGTCTCATTCTAAAGCGTGCAAATGTCAGCGAACATCATCAGGCTGTAACTTACCGATGAGCCTTCTCTAGCTCCCCCAAGTCCTCCAGGGCACAAATATGACACCCTTATGTATCCTCATCCTTATGAATGATGCCCCATGGTCGTACGTGGGCGAATGTACTATTGGTGTTAGTGCTGGCAGCGACCTTAGCGATTACACTGCCTTTCAGAACGCCATCATCAGCCTCCAAAGATGGATAACCGCCAACACCGTCACCATCAACTACAATAAACCAAGAGCCTCCATCCCTGTCCCAATCGTTGTTTTCTTATTAGGCTCCAGCCCTCAAGGTTGTTCACTCCAAGAAGTCCCTCAGTGTCACTCGATGATCAACTAATCTGTCAGAAATACGTCAGCATCATTATCACATTCTTCGGCCATTGTCTCATCATTCCTCGTTAGAGGTCAGGAACATTACATGATTTTCCTTCTTCCATAACTCACCTACGGCTCCCCGTTCGGCGTTCCTCTCTATCTCCTCCACGAAAAAGACTACTGGAAAAGGTGCAGTAAAAAGTTTGGAAGATCCAAGTCTGTCTCTCCTGCACCACCAACAATATCGAGTCACTCACACAGTGGACCTCCGGACTCCTTCGATAACCGAGACTTCAGTTGACAGTTTGAGAGGAAGTTACTGTATTAATACCTCCAGCGTCATCTGCCACCAGATGTCCCTCGTCCCCGAGTTGAAGTTAGCATTATAACCGTATCTAGTCCATCCGAGCTCAGACACACCACTACAAGATCAGGCATATCCCAGACGCTGTGAGCATCAGCAACAATGATGAGGCCGCCAACACACTGTTTGTTTAAAGATTCCTTTAAGCCCCTCCCATTCATCTCCATTTCCTTATAGCCTCACTCTACGTTGTGTGTAAATATGTATATTTTCAGCCTTTAGTAATTACAACAATGGAGACAGTAATGATTACGAAAATGATAATAATGATGATAATGATAATAATAATAATAATAATAATAATAATAATAATAATAATAATAATAATAATAATGATAATAATAATAATGATAATGATAATGATAATAATAATAATAATAATAATAATAATAATAATAATAATAATAATGATGATAATAATACTAATAATACTGATGATAATAATAATGATAATAATAATAATGATAATGATGATAATAATAATAACAATAGTAATAATAATAATAATGATAATAATAAAAATAATGATAATGATAAGAATCTTATTGTAATACCATTATCACTGTATCTTTATTACTATCATGATTATCGTCAGTCATTATCAGTATCATCTTTATCAGTAATATTTGGATCACTGCTGGGATTGTCCTCCAGATCACACTGAATGACAGAGACGGAATCACCGTAAAATGTCTGTCAAGTTTCTTCCTTGTTCTTTTGATATATATAGGATGAGATTATGATTAAGATCCTTGTGGCGGTCACAGTCTTGGCCAATGGCAAATTTACTTGTCAATTCTGAGCAACGGAATTTAACATCTCTGTTAAAATCAGGGTTGAGTCCAGTGGCACACCGTGTTTACAAGAGTCATTTAAGATCGCAATTAATGCAGCCAGCGAAAGGACTGCTTAGTGATATATTTCCTACACTATAACCAAAGACAGAAGGATGATCACAGACCCTTGTGTTGGTAACACATCAGAGGGATGATCACAGACCCTTGTGTTGGTAACACATCAGAGGGATGATCACAGACCCTTGTGTTGGTAACACGTCAGAGGGATGATCACAGACCCTTGTGTTGGTAACACGTCAGAGGGATGATCACAGACCCTTGTGTTGGTAACACATCAGAGGGATGATCACAGACCCTTGTGTTGGTAACACGTCAGAGGGATGATCACAGACCCTTGTGTTGGTAACACGTCAGAGGGATGATCACAGACCCTTGTGTTGGTAACACATCAGAGGGATGATCACAGACCCTTGTGTTGGTAACACATCAGAGGGATGATCACAGACCCTTGTGTTGGTAACACGTCAGAGGGATGATCACAGACCCTTGTGTTGGTAACACGTCAGAGGGATGATCACAGACCCTTGTGTTGGTAACACATCAGAGGGATGATCACAGACCCTTGTGTTGGTAACACGTCAGAGGGATGATCACAGACCCTTGTGTTGGTAACACGTCAGAGGGATGATCACAGACCCTTGTGTTGGTAACACGTCAGAGGGATGATCACAGACCCTTGTGTTGGTAACACGTCAGAGGGATGATCACAGACCCTTGTGTTGGTAACACGTCAGAGGGATGATCACAGACCCTTGTGTTGGTAACACGTCAGAGGGATGATCATAGACCCTTGTGTTGGTAACACATCAGAGGGATGATCACAGACCCTTGTGTTGGTAACACGTCAGAGGGATGATCACAGACCCTTGTGTTGGTAACACGTCAGAGGCATGATCACAGACCCTTGTGTTGGTAACACGTCAGAGGGATGATCATAGACCCTTGTGTTGGTAACACATCAGAGGGATGATCACAGACCCTTGTGTTGGTAACACATCAGAGGGATGATCACAGACCCTTGTGTTGGTAACACGTCAGAGGGATGATCATAGACCCTTGTGTTGGTAACACGTCAGAGGGATGATCACAGACCCTTGTGTTGGTAACACATCAGAGGGATGATCACAGACCCTTGTGTTGGTAACACGTCAGAGGGATGATCAGAACCTCCTGTGATTACGAATACGAACATAGTTAATATTCTTAACATCTTAAACCTGACCAAATACGACACGCTGGGAATGGCTGATATCTGAACCTTTAGATTATGGAAATATTTGCGAGTCCTACTTACCTCCCTCAGTATCAACATGGGAAATCACATGCACATATACTGGACAAGTAGAGTCACTGCAGAATATTGAGTGGGTAATTCCCGGATATTGTTAGCACAGCATAACTCACGAGTCCACGTTATGATGGAAGCAGACAAAGATTAGCAGACAACTATACGTATTCCTCGTGCAATGTCTTTACTTAAGCATTGCTGAGGTACACTGTGTTCTGTGTGAGTAGTAGTAGCATTAATAAAGGCGTCCTAGCATTTTTCATCAGAAGAGACACATTGTAAAAATGTTGTTTCATAAGACTTTAATATACATGTTATAAATTGGCCCAAGCGTGTGTGTGCGGACGTTTACGTTGTGTCACAAGACTGTCTGTGCCCAGGCAGGCAACCTAGGCGAGGAAAGTGCTCCATAAAAAAGAACATTTTACGGCCGAGTGCCCCCAGACGTCAGACATCTCACGTGAGACACTAGTAATAGAAAGTCTGGAGATACGGTATTAACACACACGTTACGAAGACGAGCGGGTAAACACCAGTGCAGTTCCCGTTCTTTATATGAGGGAACCTCATCCTGTAAAGTAACGAGGCGAAGAATTGTGGATTTTCCCTCCGCTTCTCCGCTCGTAATTTTGTTGCTTTGTTGACGAAAGTTTCTGAGGAATGAGGAGGCCTTTCTCGTCCTTGTAACCAGAAGCTGATATCTTTTTGTTTCATTTCGTCAGTGAATTATACAAGATATCTAAACACCTGTAGGAGGGGATCCAACCTTCATGCACAAACGAATGAGACTAATATGGGAAGGTAAGGAAGGATTAATCCTATATCTGAGCTGAATTAAACTGCATATATCTTGTTACAGAGGATTGTAAGAGGTAAACGGTGTGAACGGAAGTGAAACAGATATCAAGTCAACATGTAAAAAAGACATTCTAGAATAACTAAACCAGTTTCAAATTATCTGATTATGCATTCGAAGATGATGCAACACATAAGCAATGAGGTACTATTAACAGTAGATGAATCCAAGATACCTGTTGAATAATGGCCAAGTATAAGGTCCTTTCTATTTACAATCTAAGAAGCTTCAGTAATGCCCTCCTTGCTGTGAACTCTGTGCCTTAACAAAGTAAAAGAGAAATGAAAAATGGCAAAAGAAAGAGAAAAAAAAAAAGCTGAACAGAATAGGTTGTGATGCTGAATGGAGTAACGCATCTGGCACGGGGAAAAAATGTATTTGTGAGGAAGGAGAGGAAAGATTGATGGGGGGAAGAGAGAAATCGAAGGCAAGAGGTTTTCAACGTCAGTGGAGTGAAGAGGAACTATGCAAGACTTAAAACTGATGCGGAATGTTATCAATCTTCTCAGGAGCAAGGGACGCACTTGGAAGTTATATCAATGTTATCTCCAGGGAGGATATACACGCCGGATCTTCCCTAAAAGTGGAAAGATTTTTATATCTATCTCTCTGTCTGTATCTGTATCTGTGTTTCTATATCTACATGTAATTACTTTTTCTATAAAGACCGTAATGGTATGCGTAAAATGACCGAAGCATAGCCATATCGGATAAAAGGTAAAACCGTACATGCAAGAAAAAATGCAGCAAGAATGATTAGAATTTATGAGGTGTTTGTAAACCCATATCTTAATGGCAGAAAGATTATAAGAAGAGGAAAAAACAAAGGCCGAGATGAATCTTACAGCTCAACTGTAGGAGGATAGGGTTGCATTGCGGTGCTTTGGAAAATATAATAGTAGGAGACGAGTGAGACAAGAAAATATGTAGATCAAAATGCAGTTTGATTTAACCATAGAACAAACAGACTTAAAGGTATGCTCCCAGGAAGGTAAAATTTGGGTATCTGGATAAAGATTGAGTAAGCGATCAAGGATTGTAGCTACGTTCACCAAGGACTCGAGGAGAGGAGTAATACCACCGGACTGATACGTATCATCTTAACCACCATTATGTGTTGTTGATCCTTTCCTCTGTCACAAACAACCTCGGTTGGAACCAGTGATCTGTTACAGTTTGAATTCCTTTACATCCCTTGGAAAGAGATTCTAACCATCTTGATGTTATTAAGTAAGAGGTTAGCCACGCCACCATCCTCCCAGAACGTATTACTGTACGCATTCAATTGGACGCATCCAAGTCGCATGCGAAAACCGAGCAGGAGAGCTTTCTCATGTTATGACCGACAGCATATTTAGCAAAAATTATCATGAATATTTATGACACCAAAGGTTATAGCTTTTCTGTTAAGGTCGAACGTCCTGCACTCAACCTGCTCTCCGGACACCAGTCCAGATCCAGGACAGTATCTCGTCAACAACTAACCAGAGGCGGGATCTTCACCAGACTGATGAAGGTTTCCACAAGCCACATCAGCCTTATTGCTACGTTTCCTTCCACTTCTCACACATAGAACCTGATTACTTCTCAACGTCCAATATTTTTTTTTCTTCCCAGATGATGCTTTCATAATGGAGAAGAAATGCGCGACAACTCCCACGACGATCTTCTATACAGTCGACTACAGACTCTCATAAGAAGATAGAGGCTTCAGAAGAAATACAAAATGTAATAGACAGATTACTTCTCAGCTATTTAGCGAAACTCACACACACACACACACACACACACACACACACACACACACACACACACACACACACACACACACACACACACACACATATATATATATATATACATATATATATATATATATATATATATATATATATATATATATATATATATATATATATATATATATATATATGTGTGGAAGTCGAGAACATTATCTCGGAAAGCAAAAATGGGTATGTTTGAGGGAATAGTGGTTCCAACAATGTTGTATGGTTGCGAGGCGTGGGCTATGGATAGAGATGTGCGCAGGAGGATGGATGTGCTGGAAATGAGATGTTTGAGGACAATGTGTGGTGTGAGGTGGTTTGATCGAGTAAGTAACGTAAGGGTAAGAGAGATGTGTGGAAATAAAAAGAGCGTGGTTGAGAGAGCAGAAGAGGGTGTTTTGAAATGGTTTGGGCACATGGAGAGAATGAGTGAGGAAAGATTGACCAAGAGGATATATGTGTCGGAGGTGGAGGGAACGAGGAGAAGAGGGAGACCAAATTGGAGGTGGAAAGATGGAGTGAAAAAGATTTTGTGTGATCGGGGCCTGAACATGCAGGAGGGTGAAAGGAGGGCAAGAAATAGAGTGAATTGGAGTCATGTGGTATACAGGGGTTGACGTGCTGTCAGTGGATTGAAGCAAGGCATGTGAAGCGTCTGGGGTAAACCATGGAAAGCTGTGTAGGTATGTATATTTGCGTGTGTGGACGTGTGTATGTACATGTGTATGGGGGGGGGGGGGTTGGGCCATTTCTTTCGTCTGTTTCCTTGCGCTACCTCGCAAACGCGGGAGACAGCGACAAAGTATAAAAAAAAAAAAAAAAAAAAAAAAAAAAAAAATATATATATATATATATATATATATATATATATATATATATATATATATATATATACATATATATATATGTATATATATATAAGAGTAAATGTGAATAAGAGCAAAGTAATTCGGTACAGTAGGGTTGAGGGTCAAGTCAATTGGGAGGTAAGTTTGAATGGAGAAAAACTGGAGGAAGTAAAGTGTTTTAGATATCTGGGAGTGGATCTGGCAGCGGATGGAACCATGGAAGCGGAAGTGGATCATAGGGTGGGGGAGGGGGCGAAAATCCTGGGAGCCTTGAAGAATGTGTGGAAGTCGAGAACATTATCTCGGAAAGCAAAAATGGGTATGTTTGAAGGAATAGTGGTTCCAACAATGTTGTATGGTTGCGAGGCGTGGGCTATGGATAGAGTTGTGCGCAGGAGGATGGATGTGGTGGAAATGATATGTTTGAGGACAATGTGTGGTGTGAGGTGGTTTGATCGAGTAAGTAACGTAAGGGTAAGAGAGATGTGTGGAAATAAAAAGAGCGTGGTTGAGAGAGCAGAAGAGGGTGTTTTGAAATGGTTTGGGCACGTGGAGAGAATGAGTGAGGAAAGATTGACCAAGAGGATATATGTGTCGGAGGTGGAAGGAACGAGGAGAAGTGGGAGACCAAATTTTAGGTGGAAAGATGGAGTGAAAAAGATTTTGTTTGATCGGGGCCTGAACATGCAGGAGGGTGAAAGGAGGGCAAGGAATAGAGTGAATTGGATCGATGTGGTATACCGGGGTTGACGTGCTGTCAGTGGATTGAATCAGGGCATGTGAAGCGTCTGGGGTAAACCATGGAAAGCTGTGTAGGTATGTATATTTGCGTGTGCGGACCTATGTATATACATGTGTATAGGGGTGGGTTGGGCCATTTCTTTCGTCTGTTTCTTTGCGCTACCTCGCAAACGCGGGAGACAGCAACAAAGCAAAAAAGAAAAAAAAAAAAAAAAATATATATATATATATATATATATATATATATATATATATATATATATATATATATTATATATATATATATATATATATATATATATATATATATATATTTTTTTTTTTTTTTTTGTCGTTGTCTCCCGCGTTTGCGAGGTAGCGCAAGGAAACAGACGAAAGAAATGGCCCAACCCACACCCATACACATGCCTTGATTCAATCCACTGACAGCACGTCAACCCCGTTATACAACATCGCTCCAATTCACTCTATTCTTAGCCCTCCTTTCACCCTCCTGCATGTTCAGGCCCCGATCACACAAAATCTTTTTCACTCCATCTTTCCACCTCCAATTTGGTCTCCCTCTTCTCCTCGTTCCCTCCACCTCCGACACATATATCCTCTTGGTCAATCTTTCCTCACTCATTCTCTCCATGTGACCAAACCATTTCAAAACACCCTCTTCTGCTCTCTCAACCACGCTCTTTTTTATTTCCACACATCTCTCTTACCCTTACGTTACTTACTCGATCAAACCACCTCACACCACACATTTTCCTCAAACATCTCATTTCCAGCACGTCCATCCTCCTGCGCACAACTCTATCCATAGCCCACGCCTCGCAACCAAACAACATTGTTGGAACCACTATTCCTTCAAACATACCCATTTTTGCTTTCCGAGATAATGTTCTCGACTTCCACACATTTTTCAAGGCTCCCAAAATTTTCGCCCCCTCCCCCACCCTATGATCCACTTCCGCTTCCATGGTTCCATCCGCTGACAGATCCACTCCCAGATATCTAAAACACTTCACTTCCTCCAGTTTTTCTCCATTCAAACTCACCTCCCAATTGGCTTGACCCTCAACCCTACTGTACCTAATAACCTTGCTCTTATTCACATTTACTCTTAACTTTCTTCTTCCACACACTTTACCAAACTCAGTCACCAGCTTCTGCAGTTTCTCACATGAATCAGCCACCAGCGCTGTATCATATATATATATATATATATATATATATATATATATATATATATATATATATATATATATATATATATATATATATATATATATATATATGATAGAGTTGATAGAGATGCTCTGTGGAAGGTATTAAGAATATATGGTGTGGGAGGCAAGTAGTTAGAAGCAGTGAAAAGTTTTTTTTCGAGGATGGAAGGCATGTGTACGTGTAGGAAGAGAGGAAAGTGATTGGTTCTCAGTGAATGTAGGTTTGCGGCAGGGGTGTGTGATGTCTCCATGGTTGTTTAATTTGTTTATGGATGGGGTTGTTAGGGACGTGA